>NW_024412405.1:40103486-40179134 GCF_014898765.1 Herpailurus yagouaroundi
GAAAAGAAAAGAAAAGAAAAGAAAAGAAAAGAAAAGAAAAGAAAAGATATTCTCCAGTGAGTTACATGTTATAGAGCTTTACTTGCTTCCAGTGTCTCACCAGGGATAAATTCTTCCTCCTATTCTAAACTAAAATTTCTTCCTTTCTAGAGTAAATCAACAGATGGAAGGCATCCATGGCTTTCTAGAAAGTTGATCCCTATAAACTATAGAAGTGGGCAGAGTGTTTGTCCAATGCTAATGCATAGTAATTTTTTTTTTCTTAACATTTGGTGGGGTAAAAAATAACTTCTCTAGTTATCATTTCTCTTCTCACATTTGTGACAGCCCCATCATCAGTGACATGACATTAGAGTTCAGGGTGTCCATCATGCGAAAATGCATTATTCATTTACATTATGAATGAACTTTTAAAACAAAAATGTCATAGATGGTCTGCAGAAACTGAAGAAAATATATCTAATTATACAAAGAAGCACTGACTGATATATAATGCCATCTTTCACATTTTTCATACATGATTTATTAGTTACAGTAGTATTGCATGTGCATTTTTGTTTTAAGACAAGATACTTTCAATACAAGGGACAAGGCAGGCACACACACATACACATCAATGAACATTTATATACAAGAGCTATTTATTATTAATACATTGTCTTCTGTAGGGAGACTTTGGTAATTAAAATAGAGAGCATCTAAAGAGCATAAATCCTAATTTTTGACAACTTATTTAAATACTGTGCTTCCAGTTTGATCGTAACAATTACGTTTCAGTGGCTAAGTTTCCAATTGTGATAGGAATATTCCTGAGATGTAACAGAAACTTGCTGATGGGTACACTCTATGCTGTAAGGATACAGAACTCAAGTCTTCCTGAATAAGTCATTTAATTGTCAATCTCTTTTTCTTCCCCAAACTTTTCATTTTCATTTTAGTAAGAAATGTATTATGAGTTTTATCAGACATTCTGACAGAATGCATACATAAATTTATCAAATATGAATAAAGCATATATAATACACATATATATTTCATAATAAGAATAAAATTAACTATGTATCAACTTTAATTTGAAGAATTAGAACCAAAACAGAAAGAGGGAAAAATGATTAAAGTCTGAATGAAAGTGCCTCAAATAGGCTTTAAGTTAGGGCAAAGAAAACAGGAGCTGGGTTTCCCAAGTATCAGTTAGTCTGAGTAAACTTCATTGAGTTTTGATAATTATCATTATTTTTTCTAACATCATTAGCTTCCAAAATGTGGGTTATTTCTAATATTTTCTTAATTTTTTAAGGATTTATTTGGAGATTTTTAAAAAAATCTCACTCAACTAAATAATGATAGAAGTAATGGTCTTTTGCTCTTTTTATCTTCCACCCCAAGCATATTTTAGGCTAGGCAGGGAGCAGTTACCACCAAGCACCAGGGATAATGGAAAATGTAAACACACCAGATTAGTTCTGGAATCAAAAGGGCACAAAATAAGGGTCAGATGTGGAGGTTATTCTTTCTGCCTGGCAGTTAGTGCCCTTTACCATATTTCTTTATCATCCTTATCCTAGAATTTCATTCTAAATGTCATCTTCTCCATAAAGCTAGCTTTATCCTCTTAGCCAGAAACTATCAGTTCCTGGACATGAGGAATGAAGTCTAATTCATCACTCTGTTCCTTCCTGCCTTATCCATTGTAATTGTTCATTTGATGCAGGGTTTTTATAGGAGTTCCTAGCAGTCTAGGTTTCTAGCTTTCAGAGCATATATAGAGTATTAGTGTTTGTTTTGATGTGGAATTCATGCATATCTTTTTGTTCTTTTATCTTATAGATGATAATGACATGAATATTTGCTGTCTATCCTTCCCAGTACTGTGATTTTCATGATAACAGCAATCATGTTGTTTTAATCACCATTGTATACCCTTCACTTAACACAGAATCTAGCTTATAAAAGGACCTCAGCAAACACAGTATTTGTTAAATGGGTGAACTTAGGGTCAGGATGATGATATCTTGCAAGACAAAGGGAGAAAAACAATTCCTTAAAGATCAAATGCTTAACCTCAAAAAAAAAAAAAAAAACAAACCTGTTAAGATATGTGTACATATCTACTTTCTATCATACCCAACTGCTTTTCAATAGCTAGGTTATGTCCAAATCTTTCACTGAAGTGTATGTTTGTCTGGAAGTTGAAAAATCAAACTAGCATGATATCAAGGAACCATGGAGTTTTCAAAGTTTTATAAAAGCTAACTCTAGAGAATAAATAATAGGAAGGAAAAAGAGAAAGAGAAAACTTTTTGGACTAAAAAGGATAGGAATGTCATTCTGCCTGATCAGAAATAGGACTCGGGAGTACCTGGCAAACTCTCTGGTAGGTGCCAACACATCAGAGCTCTGTAACTTTATGAACTCCCACCGAAACTAGATCTTAGAAACTGGCCTTGTCAGTTTCTCCAGAGTTGCCCATGACTTTGGGTAAATGCTGGCATAGTAGCCTTCAGATTCAAGGGCCTTGAGACTCAAACCAAGAGGATATCAGCAGTCAGCCCTGATTTTCCACTTCCAATTTTTTTTAGTGCATCTGGCACATACTGACAAACAAGAATCATGGTAGCTTTCCAGGTCAGGTAAGGAAAGGCATATTGCTCAACATAAATGGTACTATCAAAAATAGCTGAGACATATAAGTGTTATATACTTACAGCCATTGTCTAATCACAATGAGTTACCATTTTAGTTAACTTTACAGCTCTTTTTATCTTACAAGCCACATTGCTTCCCATGAAAAGTTTTGTTTCAAAACATTTATTTTGAAAATTATTTCTATTAACATTTACTATGACAAATATATTCTTAAAATGTGGATTTAAAACCGTGATCTTTCTTTGAGCTTTAGTTTCTGTTCTAGCTATTTTATTGAACCTCTAATTAGAGTTACAGAGATACTGTTTGTTTTGGATATATCAGTCTCTCTTCATACATGTGTATAGGAGAGACCTTATATGAACTATGCAAACTGAAAAATCACTGTTAAAATAGAAACCCCACTACAGAAATCACCCCCACCCAGTTCAGTTTTCTTGTCTTTAGATGATTTATTTGATTCTATGAAATCCTCATGTTTATTTTACTCAACACAATAATATTTTTCTTTTAGTTAAAACTTCTCTGTTAAGTCACGAACAACTTTTGTTGGATAGTCTTATTTTGCCCTTCAGAACCCCCTCTTCTAAGTCTGTGACCCTGAGGTTCTTACTCTACATGATTTTTCATGAATCATCTGGGAAAATTTCCAAGAGTGTTGAAGCACAGCCAGGAAGCTGAGGAAATGTTGAAGAGAGCTGGAGAAAAACTGCTGGGAGGGTCAGAAGAATGTCAGAGAAGGTCGGGAAACATCAAACCCAGAAAGGCTCCAAACACGTGCCCTGCGGTCAATATCATGTCACAGACAAAGCTTCAAAAATACCAAGGTTAGAAAGCTACTTTGCATTACTTTTTCTCTCTCTCTTCATTAGCTTTCTTAACATTTACTATTAAGGAGACGAATAGTACAGTAATAGAAATATATTAGCAAGAATGTTATGGCCAGATAATAACTACTTAATAATAAACATAACAACTACCAAATATTGAGAATTCTCTGTTCAGCATTATATTGATCACTTCACATACATAATCCCATTCCACCATTCTATAGTATTATCATCCCACTTTTCTGATACAGAATCTGAAAATAAAAGAACTTGTGTTAATTTAATAAGGTTACTCAACCAATGAGAGAAATTCAGAAACAGGTGTACTAGACCACAAAGTTCCTTTAGCCGTGTTATGGCAGAGACTTTTGCAATTGTCTAATACTGCAAATATACGTGATTACTAAATTAACTGTAAGTATAATTTTACTTTTCTTTCCTCCTATAAGCCAACTTTAGCACAATAAGAAAATATTCACCTTATGCTGGTTTAAGGAAAGGTTAAATTTGTTTCAATTGTTGAAAAAAGATCAGATCCGTAATACTGATATGGGTAGAATTATTATCCTAATATCTAAAAAAACTCAAATTATAATAGGGAAAAACACTAAGCATATATAAGCATAGTAAATGACAAATGATTTGAAACACTCTTAAATTCTACAGAATTACTGAAGATCTTACTTGCATGATATGCTTAAAAATATTCTAAATATCTCAGGGAGCTGAAAATTAAACAACAGTACACTCTCTGTACCCATCTGAGCAAGTGTTTTTACATTACCCAGAGCCAAATATATAATTTAAAAAGAGCATGAGCCATTCCCAGAGGTAGAAGAAAATGAAGAACCCAAATTTTCTTCCCTGTTTTATTCCTAACATCTCAACCAGTAGAATATAACAGATTGTTGGTAATGGCTTTAAGTTGAATTACAAGGCTCATTTTGCTACAGGCGCACTGGTTTTTGCTTCGTTCCTCCAATTCTCTTGTTTTCTCTTACTTCTAACCCCTTATATGTGGTTATATGAGAAATCTCTCCCTTAATTCTTTCACTAATTGAACTATACACTCTTCCTCTAAATGTCAAGACAAATGTAGCCAACTAAGGAAAAATTCCATGATCTATATCACCTCTCCATGATTTAAACACTCATAATACCATAAAACATTAATAGCATATATCACAGTTTCTGAAGTATATATTTATTTGCTTAATCAGGTAGTGAGTACCTCTCTTCCATAAGCTTAAAGTAATGTGTGAACAGAGATGATGCAGGAAGCAGAGTAATGGTCCACAAAGATGTCCATGTTCTAATCCCTGGATCCTACTAGTATGTTACATGGCCAAGGGGAGTTAGAATTGCAAACAGAAATATGCTTGCAATCAGCTGACCCTAAAATAGGGAAACTTCTGGATTATCAAGGAGTGGAAGTCATGTGATCACAAATATCCTCAGAAGTGAAAGAAGGAGTTGGGAGAATCAGTGTCAAAATGATTCAGTGTGAGAAAGGCTAGACCAAGCATTACTGGTTTGAAGATGGAAGGTGGTCATGAGCCAAGGAATACAGGTAGCCTTTAGAAGCTGGAAAAAGCAAGGAAATGGTTTCTCCTCTGGTGCCTCAGAAAGGAATGCAGCTCAGCTAGCAATTTGGCTTTAGCCCGATGATAACATGTTAGACTTCTAACCTACAGAGCTATATGATAATATATTTTGCTGTGTTTGACCACTAAGCATGTTGTAATTTGTTTCAGCAGTCATAGAAAGAAAATAGTAGACATTATTCCCAGAATCTGGTGCATGCCTGGTACATGGTGTTTGATACTATTTGTTTAATAAACAAATAGATAATAAGCTTGAAGGATGTGCTATATCAACTGGATGGTACTGAGGTCCCAATATTTTCTTCTCCTATTTATAAATTAATTTGAGTCAAGAAACATTAAAAAGACACACAAACAGTATTCTGTGGTTTGAAAATTATAGGTCACATTCTAAAGCCTGCATGCATGGCAGATTTAGAACGAGAGTTTACACCACCCACCTTCACCAGAGCTTTGTATGATCAGGCTCTCTGAGTGTGAGCAGTGAGTTAATGTGAAGGGGACATAGCTGGCCAATTACTAAAACCTCTTTTAGAAGCCAAATGTGATATAATTTTTGCCTCAAATTAAAGGACTCCTATTATCTTGGAGTGACTCTACCTTCTGTTTACAAATTATTTCACTTCTGTTTTGTCATTTACAACAATCCTGTGGACTACCTGTTTCTAATCTTATTTTCATGTCATTAATCAAGGCTCAAAACATGTTATTAATTAAGGGTCTGTCCTGGTAAAAGTGTATGAAAGGAAGGTAGAGCATCCCACTTCAGAAGGCAGTAGGGAGGATTATTTCATCCCTGGCATTTTTTTTTACATGGCCTGTGCATGGTGCGCTGGGGTGGCTCAGTCGGTTGGGCGTCTGACTTCAGCTCAGGTCATGATCTCACAGTTCAAGAGTTCAAGCTTTCCATCGGGCTCTGTGTTGACAGCTTCGGATTCTGTGTCTCCCTCTCTCTCTGCCCCTCCCCTGCTAACACACTCTCTCTCTCAAAACTGAATAAACATTAAAAAAATTAAAAACATAATAAAATGGCCTGTGCATGACAAAAATAAAAAGCAGACCAACTTTCTTTGGCTTGACTCTGTTTAACTTATCTACAAGACGATGCTCTCCCTCCCTATCTCCCTCTATGGCACTATAATGTGGGATTTAAATCCAGGCTCACTGAACTCAATATCCACTTTTCTTCAGTCACATCATGTCTTCTTTCTGGAATTAGGCTTCCTCTGTTCAAATTCTTTTCACATGTGAACATTACTTGTCCTTTCTCTGCCTCATTTTCATTATCTATAAAAGGACAGCAACTGTATCTCAAAGGTAGTTCCTGGATTTAATATATGAAAAAAAAATGCATACGATAGCATCTGTCTTAGAAAAGCATTCTGTACATGTTAGCTCTTACAAGAGCTTTGAAATTGTCCCTGGAGAAACTTCTCAGGAAGATTATGGTGTGAGGTTGGAAGAAATATTTTCCTAAACTATATGAGTGACTGTTGAAATAATCCTATGAAGTATGCGTAAAAATAGTTTATCTAACACTTTTAGCACTCCTAAAAAAAAATGAGTTGGACACAGTTCATGAGGTCAAGCCTTGCGTCAGGCTCTGCAATGACAGCACAGCACAGAGCCTGCTTGGGATTCTCTCCTCTCTCTGCCTTTCCCCAACATGTGCATGCACACTCTTCCTCTCTGTCTCAAAATAAATTAATAAACTTAAAAATAAAATATAAAATAAAATAAAATAAGTTGGATTATCTAGAAGGTTTTAATTTGTTAGCTAGTGTGTTCATATTTTAGGACAAAGCCAACTCATTTGAGCCAATATAACTACATCAAGCTCCATTTGTTAAGCCATGTGACCAGGGTTCAAATCCTAACTCTACCACTTACTATGTGTGTTAACTTTAGGCAAGTTAACTTACCTTTTGATGCCTCTATTATGTCACCTATAAGATAGGGATAATGATACTGACCTCACAGGGTTGCTGAGTATTAGTAAGTTCATACTTGAAATGCACTTAAAAAATAGTGACTGTCATATATGTGCTCAATAATTACTTATTTTTATTGTAATATGCCAAGGTGACCTTTCAAGAAATCTTAATTATGTGTTTACTTTTAAGTATTTAATTAAATTCCAGTTAACATACAGTGTAATATTAGTTTCAGGTGTACAATATAGTGATTCAATATTTAGATACACAACCCTATGCTCATCATAAGCACACTCTTAAATCCTCATTGCCTATAAAAATGATGGTTAGATGCCACAAAGTAGGTAGCAATGCCTTACCCATATATATGTTGTCAGGACCAAGGGCCTCTTTCATCCTTGTCAATCAACAGGAGTGCTATAACCTTCTCTCCTTTTACACATCACAAAATCTTAATTATTTGAACACTAGAGACATCAGCGGATTTCTAATGGTTTAAATACCTAAAACGACAACAACAAAGTAAATAGCATATACTCTTCTAGGCCATGGTCACCTACCACAAAGCAGACTTAAGATATACTTACTTCACATATTCCCCAGCTAGTTAAGCTACAAAGGGAATTCTAAAGGTTTTGTTGTGGAAGTTATAAAATTAAAACTATGGCAGTGGAATATTCATGAAGCCTTTTGTTTCATTTTCTGGTATATGAAAATAACTTTCAAAAAGTTAAGTGGAATGCTTTTATTTGTTTCCTGTCATACATTCTAAATGGCTTTTAAAAGTCAGTAGCTGTTACTCAAGAATAATGAGGTATATTATTCTCTCAATGCACATGTAAATCTCCAATTAACACTAATGGTATTTATGGCAATGAAAACAAAAAGAAACCTACTTCAGTGTCTCAAAATAATCTTTATTTTTGATACCTACCTTTTTACCATCTAAGTGCAGTCAAGCACATATAAACAAATTAGTATTAAGCATCATTTTGACACTTCCATTCATGTTGACATTCTGAAATACTGTCTTTAAACAGTAATGTGTTTTAAAGCAGAGATGTGACTTTAGATTTAAGAATTTATATGTCTTTCCCATCTCTGCCATTAATATTAAAATATAAAAAAATAAGCATACACAGTCCTAGTATTACTTGAGAAATACAAAAAAGGTGAATTTTTAAAATATGTGTGGCAAAATATTTTTAAGAACAGTATTTCAAAAGATTATCTTTTTATGCACATACATAACTAGAATCCTAATATCCCCTTAAGACACAATCCTATATCCCTCTTTAGTAAATACTTTTTTCTTAGATTTCTATAATTTTAGTCTTAATCATATAGTGAATTCTTCCTAAGAAGAAAGCGTTTAAATGGAAAAGTGAAATACCATTAAGATACTATTGAACTGAAATAGCATCTTAAAGAATATATGTTTAAGGTATTGTGAAACTGCCTGAAAGAGATAGGAGAGCACAACTGAAATAATTATTTTTATTATTCTAAGTGTAGAATGATCTACAGCCACCCATAGATCTTTGGTGGAATTTGAAACTTTAACATAATTCTTTTTTTTTCTTAAGTTCATTTGTTTATTTAGAAAGAGGCAGAGCATGAGCAGAGGAGGAGCAGACATAGAGGGGGAGAGAGAGAAGCCCAAGCAGGCTCTGCCCTTCAGTGCAGAGCCCAAGGTAGGGCTCAAATTGATGAACCATGAGATCAAGACCTGAGCCTAAATCAATAAGTGGACGCTTAACCAGCTGAGACAACCAGGCACCCCTGAATCTTTAAGATAATTCTACAAAGACACTGGACTACACATAAAAGTATAAATCCCTATGTAGAAAAAATAAGCCCAGTATAACAGATTTCAATCAAACAAGAATAAAGGGTATGATAATATACAGAAGGAATATGTTGATATAGCCCAAACCTATTAATTTGTTATGGCATTATTTACGTTTGAATGCCTGAATAAACATATCTTCCAGAAAAATTATTTAAAGCAACTATAGCAAGTAACTAACTTATCAAAACATAGGAAAAATATAGTTCCTGACTAATAAAACAGAACATTCCCCTCTAAAAATCTTGACTAATGAAGTAAAATTGTCTTCAAACTGAGATATTTATCTAACATCCACTCATCTAGAATACAACCATATCTAAACAAAGATTATCATTCCTTTCTAGGTAAAGAGAAGTTGACATTTTAAGAAGCTAACTTATTAAAACAACAGGTAGGTTTTATTTTACATGCCCATTCATCTAAGAAAATTTTATTGACTTCTTAGAGATTAGGCCTAGAACAGTGCCCAAACCACAGCAGGCACTTGATAAATATTTTTTAATGAATAAATTCATTAACTAAATTTTGGAAATCCTATTTGCAACATCAGAAATGTATTTAAGTCTCTCCTATACCATGTCTCTCAGTGTCAGGCAGTAGGTAAATATATATTAGTTGGTTTTATAAAGCTCAAAGTATAATTGGATATAGAGGAAAAAGCAGATTATTATGATTTAATATAGTATGATACATAATATGGTAAATGACATTTGAATGGATTAATGCCATTCCATGACATTGCATGCATACAAAAAGTCTATTTTTGACTAAAGTATTAAGATTTACTTTAAAACATTTTTTCCAGGGGCGCCTGGGTGGTGCAGTCGGTTAAGCGTCCGACTTCAGCCAGGTCATGATCTCGCGGTCCGTGAGTTCGAGCCCCGCGTCGGGCTCTGGGCTGATGGCTCAGAGCCTGGAGCCTGTTTCCGATTCTGTGTCTACCTCTCTCTCTGCCCCTCCCCCGTTCATGCTCTGTCTCTCTCTGTCCCAAAAATAAATAAACGTTGAAATAAAACATTTTTCCCAAGATTACTTAGTTAACTCATCCCTATATACATAACTTACCAGATTATGTCAATGAATATATTTTTAGGAAGTACAATAATACAAAGAATACTTGAAAATGTATTCTTTGTATAATTATATTTTTGTTAATTACATTTTTGTATTTTTTATTAAGGAAAAGTAAAAAATGCTATCTACAGGGTTTTAATCAACCTAATGATTACCTTATCATGAAATTAGCAATTTGCACTCATTTTGTTGATGATATTATTAATTCTATAAGATGGAACATTGGTTAGACATAGTTTAGGGGTGTGTAAGAGTATGTTTGCTTTTTTGTGTGTGATTATATTAATTACAACTGGGATTTTACTTACACATGACTGGTAGATGAAATTGTTTCACACTGATTTAAAACCATATGTATTTTTAGCTTTCTGTCTTCTAATATGACCATGCAACTGATCCTGATTGATAAACCTGTTATCCGTACAGTGGTAGGATCACTCTATATGGTAGGACGTCAGGGTTCACTAGACCCAATTTTCATTTTGAGTTTCTTTTTTGAAAAGTTCTAACTCTTTTTAAGACTTGTTATTTTATGACATTTATTCTATCTTAGCTGTCCTTCAAAGAACAAGAAGAAAATTTATTTAGTATTTTTAAATTGAATAAAACTCATTCTATCCCACAATTAAAATGTACATTCACTGTCTCTTTTTTATGAATCTAACACACATATTGGCTCTTATACAGTTGATCCCTGGGCTTGAACTGTGCCAGTCCACTTACAACAGATTTTCTTTCAATACGGTACAGTACTATAAATGTATTTTTTCTTCCTCCTGATGTTCTTGATGTTTTCTTTAGTTTGCATTATTGTAAGAATACGGTATATAACAAATACAAAATATAAAATATATGTTAATTGACTATTTGTGTAAGCTTCTGGTCAACAGTAGACTATTAGCAGCCAAGTTTTAGACGAGTCAAAAGTTATATACACAGTTTTTTTAAAAAAAATGTTTTTAATGTTTATTTATTTTTGAGAGAGGGAGAGAGATGGAGCGTGAGTGGGGGAGGGACAGAGAGAGAGGGAGATACAGAATCGGAAGCAGGCTCCAGGTTCCAAGCTGTCAGCGCAGAGCCCGATGCGGGGCTCGAACTCACAGACTGTGAGATTGTGACTTGAGCCGACATCGGACACTTAACCGACAGAGCCACAGGCGCCCCTATATACACAGTTTTTGACTGCACAGGGGGTCAGCACTACTAACCCTCTGCTGTTCAAGGGCTAACTGTATTTCCCATACATTGAAATATTTTGTTTTTTAATTACCCTAAGATTTCATTACTGGTCATTTCTTATTCCCAACCATGCTAAAATAAGTCTAAAACAAAAATAAAATGGAAAAGAATGATGGAATCACCTACAAAGATGATATAATAAGAAACGGATCATCTCTCAGCTTTCTTAGTGTATTGCCAAAATTACTGCATCATCTTCCAAGAATGTATTATATTCTGCCTTTGGATTTCACTGGGTAGTTGAAAATTCAAATGTCTTAATTTATCCTTTTAATAGAAAAGTGAAGAAAATTGAAATGAAGACATTTTACAATTATTATATGAATCAAAATGAATGCAAAATTATTCATGAAGCATTGTTGACATTAATCCTAATAGTTAAATTGATCATGTAATTCTATAAATCACATAATGAATAATGAAAAAAGAAAATCTATAAATCATATAATGAATAACTAAGGACAAACAGAAAATGTGGTATTTATTTCCAGTTAGCATTTTGGTGGGAAGAACCTCATCATGCCAAGGACCATTCCATTTCCCTAAAAAGAATATATGGCAATATTCATTCATTTCTATTTCTCCTGGTATGCTGAGGGTTCAATAACCACTATATGATCCCAAAAAGTCATAAATGAAATACACAATACTGGATATTTCAGAGATACTGTCTAAAAAAATTTAGGAATGTCTTATATGTTTTATAGTCATTCATACTCATAACCATCCACACAATCATGAGGTCCCAAAGACTCTCAGGAAAGTTTCTCAGAAGCCTCTCAACAGGCTTAGTATAGAAATTATTATGCATCTAGGGGCGCCTGGGTGGCTCAGTCCGTCAGGCGGCCGACTTCAGCTCAGGTCATGATCTCACGGTCCGTGAGTTCAAGCCCCGCGTCGGGCTCTGTGCTGACAGCTCAGAGCCCAGAGCCTGTTTCAGATTCTGTGTCTCCCTCTCTCTGACCCTCCCCCATTCATGCTCTGTCTCTCTCTGTCTCAAAAATAAATAAACGTTAAAAAAAAAAATTTAAAAAAAGAAATTATTATGCATCTAAAAATACATTCTTCTTTTTAAATGGCAAATCTTTAAAAACATGAATGTGAATTTTATTATATGGTTTGTTATTAAATAATTTAATAAAATTTTAAGTCTTCTGATTAAATCAGATTCCCCCCCCCACTAATTTACAAGGCAGTCTTAAAAAAGTGGCTCTTAATTGACAGTGGATTTCAATTGTGACAAAAATTAAGCAAAAAAGAGGGATGGGATGAAGAAAAAGATACATTAGGATGCTAACCTGGGAGGAAATCTGTCCTAGTGGGGTTTTGGTAGTGATTATCCACTACATGCTTTTCCAAAAATGAATGTATTGATTTTCATGAATCTTCAGGGGGAAAAAAGTAATTCATCTTCACTGGATTAAAAAAATAAGATCTATTAAGACTATTGATTAATAATGACAGATATTGTGAAATTACATAGTAACCACCATATTTTTTCCAGTCAAGATGCATGTAATTTCTGTGCAGTGAAAATAACTCCAAAGGTTAGACTAAATACTCTGTTGGATTTCAACCCGTTTTGTATTTCATCCAGAAATTTATCCTAAAACTCCTTTATTATATTACAGGTAAATACCTAGTGTGTCTTGGTCTTTGAACAACTTTGAAAATCTTAATGGATCTCCTATTAATGACTTGAATAAAATTTTAATACATACTCATTACTTATTTTTAGGAATTATGTTCTTAACTTTTGGGAAATTACACTTCAATAGTTTTAGAGTTTGTCCTGTTAATACACCCAAGGGCGTAACCTGACAATCATTTTAAAAGTATACCTTATGGGAGGCTTAAGCCCTGACACATATTTTCTTATTCCAGAGTAAATCCCAAGTGGCAGAACTTTAACTTTCTTAGCTCATTTATCTTTTATTTATTTTTTTCTTCTCTAATAATTTTCTATCTTTGTTTTTGTTTCTGTTTCAATCAGGTTCAAGAATTGGTTTTCCAAGTAAAGCCAATGCCTGCTAAGCCCTTGGGATGTCTGGCTTGCTGGGACCTAATCTTTCACTTCCTCAAAGACCAGAAACTTTAGCAAATTTGGGGCATCTCAAAATGAGAGTAATTCACACATAAACAATACTATATTAAATTTTCAGGACAGTGGTTAATACTCTGGCTTAGTGGTTGCCCAACTGATTTATATCACTCTAGGTTTATAGTACAAACTCAAGGAGGTCTATACTCTGCTGCATCTATGTAAACAATCAGGCTAAAAAAATAAAGCCAGCCTTTTTTTGCAGTCAGGAATAACTTTTAGAGACTTTTATAATCACAATGGAGAAATATTTACACAATTCATTTAAGTATCCAGATTTGGTGAAGTACCTTATTATGTTCAGATTTTTGTGTGATTGATATAAATATAATCATTCAGTGGGAAAAAAATCTAATGATTTAGTTTTATTATACTGTAGTGTAATAAATTATTAACTAGTTTTGTATCTAACCTAGTAATCTTATACTAACATTTTTTATTAATTGCCTATAAATAGCACTTCAAATGCTCTCTGAACCAATTTTAATATCCAACTGGTTTCCTCACCAATTAGTTGAATAAACTCTTTGACACATATTCATTATATATTTATATGAGAATCATGTTTCTCAATTTTTGAATATTATATTTTAATAGAAAAAAGCATATGAATATTTGTCCCTATTCTCCCTACAGTAAGACTATTCCAAAGACAATTTCAATACTATTTTAACCACATTTTCATATCATATTACTTCTAGTAATTCACTGAGAAAAGAAATCAACTTATTCTAAATCAGGTAAATGCAATTTGACTGTTTGGAGGCAGCTATAAAAGAAGGTAAAATTGAAAAATAGCATGTATTGAGCTTTTCTATATACAAGACACCTTAAATTGTATTACTTCTTCTAGTCTCACAACTATGTGAGATTAGTTTGCATACATCCATATATTCTGCTAGGTAACTGCCTTATAGTGCCTATCCTAATATTCATCACATACTATTGCAGTTAATTTTAAGACTATCTTTCCTGCTAAATTAAATACATCCTGTGGGAAACTTTATGTTATTGTTCATATATGTATCCAACTACACAGAATTGATGTGGAATGTATTTTATTCAATAAATTTTAATTGAATGAATAAATGGGTAGATAAGTCAATAAACATTAAAATTTATAGCTAGATTTAAACTAAAAGTGTGTGTTTTGATCAATCCTAAGAGTGGTCTAAATAATATTATTATAGTATAAATAGATGTATTTCCTGGTAGAGTTATAAAACATGAAATTATATTCTCCTTCATCCCATTGTTTTCTATGATGCTTTCTATCTTTATTTCATTTTGTTTTCAGCATGACCACCCATCCTCAAGCGCCCATGAAAAGCTTATGCGTGATTAGAATCAAAGCTTCAATGCCCAAAAGCCCTGGTTCAAGCCCTGATTCATCAACCTCCTCCAATAGGTCATTTTCAACTCTCTAGATCTTAACTTTCTCTTCTTCAATCTGAGTATAAAACTGTCTGTTTTAAAGTATTGTAGAGAAGAAAAAGTAAAATAACTTATATATGTACTTAACATAGAGACTAATAGAGATGTTATCACCAAATAATGCTCTTCTTCATTTATAATTCCCTCTTGATAACCCACAACCAAGGACCATAGGCTCTGCCAGAAAACGCAACCTGGCTTACCATCGTTTACTGCCAATTTTAGACAACTATTTAATCACTTTAAATCTCAATTTTCTCAAATTCAAAATGAGGGAAGAAGAGTAGCAATTCAGAAACTGGCCAATGTACTAGAATCATCAGCACTACATGGAAATTTGTTAGAAAGGTAATATTTCATTCTCACCCATGAACTACTGAGTCAAAAGTTTTGTATTTATAAGATTTCAGGTGATTCACAAGCATATTAAATTTTAAACATCTCAAACTAAATTAAGCCATCTTTCTGCTCCCAGTTCTGAAGATATGAAAATATTTAAAAAATAATATCCATGTTATTATATTAGCAACACTTAACATTTTAAACTTTTTAATTATATATCATTCCAGTTATCAACTGCTAAGTTACAATCTGCTACAAAGCTTGGTGGAATGAAACCACAACTATTTTATTCTGTTGGTAAGGAATTCAGACAGAACCCAAAAAGAATGCCTTGCATCTGCTTCACAGTGTTTGGCGACTTCACTGGAAAGGCTTAAATTGGTTGGGGTTAGTTGAATGACAGGTGTTGGAGTCATCTGTAGGGTTCTTCACTCACAAGACTGACACTTAGTCTGGGCTAACTAGGAGATTAGGCATATCTGAATTGTTTATTTAAATGTCTATGTGAGGCCTCCCAAGGAACTTGAGCTTCTCTCAGTAGTCTAACCTCAGAATGGTGAGCCTTCTGATATGACATCTCAGGGCTTGAAAAGAAAATGTTCTTTAGAACCCAAGGGAGAAGCTAAATGATCACTTCTGCTTTAGCTTTATTTCCAGTGTATTCAACTACTCCAAACACTAATAGATTTTCCCAATTTCATGGAAAGAGAATATGAATCCTCCATTTCCATAGAAAGGGTCAAAAATTAGCAGCCATGTTTTTAAGCCTAAATATTAATGATTTTGTTTTTATGGAAATGCCTCTCAAAAATGTTCACCAAAATGACTTCTGAAGAAGAATGAAATAGACAACAGTGGCAGTTCTCGGGGTAATGACATCACCAAGATAGTAGAAAAGGAAGTTTCAGCCCTTATTCTCACACGGAAATACAATTGAACAACGATATGAAGACTAAAATACCTTTATGAGAGGTCCAGAATCCAGTTAAGTTGCAGTAACTCTGATGGGCACAAAACCAAGAAAAAATGCACTGAAACAGACAAGAAGAACAATTTCACCTTAGCCACAAGAGTCCCTTCTCCTAGGTGGCAAAACTCAGCATGGAGAGAAAGCACCTTGAGCTGTAACTTCCTCCTTAGAGTGGAGAGAGGGAGAGATGGGGTATGTAAATGGCTACAGTCCCCTGCCTTTCAGTGGGCTCCCTAAGGGGATGGCTTCTATCTCATCTAAGACAGAGCCCTTAAAGAATTAGCATTGTCTTGATTCTGGACAGCTAGAATAAAAGGAAAAGGGGTGGGAGGCTTTTAATTTTTTTTAACGTTTATTTGTTTTTGAGACAGAAAGAGACAGAGCATGAATGGGGGAGGGTCAGAGAAAGAGGGGGACACAGACTCTGAAACAGGCTCCAGGCTCTGAGCTGTCAGCACAGAACCCGATACGGGGCTCGAACTCCCAGACCGCGAGATCATGACCTGAGCCAAAGTCGGGCGCTTAATGGACTGAGCCAACCAGGCACCCCATGGGGTGGGAGGCTTTTGTAGCAATCTTGAGAAAGAACAAAACTTGAGGTATCACACTTCCTAATTTTACACTATATTACAAAGCTATAGTAATTAACATAGCATGGCACTGGCATAAGAAACAGACATATAGATCAATGGAACAGGATGAAGCCCAGGAATAAACTAGCCGATATAATGATTACCTGATCCTCGACAAGAGTGCCAAGAATAGGATGGAGAATGGATAATATCTTCAATAAATGGCATTGGGAAAACTGGATAGCAATATGCCAAAGGATGAAATTGAACCTCTATCTTATACCATACACAAATGTGAATTCAAAGTGGATTAAATACTTAAACTAAGATCCACAACTATAAAACATCTAGAAGAAAACATGGTGGAAAAGCTTCATGACATTCTTTTCTTACTCTATGATCCAGTATGGGATATATACCAGAGTACACACGCCTCAATGTTAGGTGTACAGTTGGTCACAAGATAAAGTGATAAAACAATTAGTTCAAACAAGTGGCAAGCTAGTAGGGACTACATTTTGAGACAAGCAGTCTTTTTAGATTTCCCCAAATTCTAAGTGTTTATCTGTAACCCTCTATTAAGATATTCTAATACTTACAAAGTTTTAGAACCTAATCTTCAAAGATATTACTAATAACCAACCAGATATATAGTCAGAATTTATATAGTGAATTTCACTCTATTAATAAGCCCTGTGAAGTTTTAACCATAGGATTCTCATGTCAGAATAGCATGATTATATTCTTCAACCTGTGAATCTTATAACCTTAACTAAATCCTATGAAGATAAGTAGGAATTTAATAAACAACAAACTCTGGTTAAAAAATTTGAAATTATTTACAATCAAAACAAAAGGCAATTTCCAACATAACATTATGTAACAGCCAGAGAAATAATTTTAATATAAATTTTTCCAGTTCATGTTTGTCTTCTTTAAACCATATTTCCAATAAATTTTATTCTGTATAATTTCACTTTTGAACCTATAAATATTGTAAATATATGGTGTTAAACTGTGGAAGCAAATATAGCTGAAAATCAAGTGTATACATCTATCCACAGCAATTACAAATATGCTTCAGTGTATCCTTTCAGGAGAATCTAAGACATCTTAAACCCTTCCCCTCACTAAATATAAGTGCCTAATACCTTCCATGTCTGATTTTGTGCATTAAAAGCGGGTTATTCAACTGAAGCAAATCCACAGCTATGTTAATTTCTCTGAGGATAAAAAAAAAAAGTCTGTTGAAGAAGATAAACCCTTTCCTACTTTTCCTTTTTCAGATCAAAGGAAAATATACCTTTTTATTTTTGATAGCTTATATGAGAGAATTATAACCACATATTGTAAACTGCATATTAAATCACAGAGTTTTAAGAAGAAAACAAACCTTCTTCACTGCTTGCATTAACATTTCTACTGTTTGTATTTGAATATTTTTGCTGATGGGTTAGAAAATAGTGTGAGTTATATATAGTTGAATATCAAAGGAACAAAAATGATGGAACAAAACAAGAATTTCCAGAAGAGCTGTCAGAAAATATTGTCACTCATTATCATAGGAGCAAACATTTTACTATAGACATATTATTAGCTTTCTTTTCTCTTCAACATAGCTCTATATATTTTCAAGGTGACTTAGAATCATGATATAATTAACTCTCACAAAATTCTCATGGTGCCAATACATGTACATGTTATTTGTTATCAATTACATGTTGGTGGAAACTACCCTTGAATACCTTTTTCTATACCTGAAGCTATACCTTTTTCTATACCTTTTTCTATACTTAATACTTGAAGTAGAATTTCTTTGGACTTTCAAATTCAAAAGCATGTTTTCTCAATCAGGTACTAATAAGTGCTGATAGG
This sequence comes from Herpailurus yagouaroundi, assembly GCF_014898765.1. NCBI lineage: Eukaryota > Metazoa > Chordata > Mammalia > Carnivora > Felidae > Herpailurus > Herpailurus yagouaroundi. The sequence goes on from NW_024412405.1 coordinate 40,121,960, forward strand.
AAAGTAAGCAAACGAACCAAAATGACTATTTTAGGTTTTTGGAACACACCTTCTTTTTTTAGAATTACTTATTTGATAGAAATGCATTGAATATTGTGCTAGGTAAGAAACAAAATATTAAAGAAGTTATTTTAAGTGTTTTTGTTAATAATGCTTACATAGGATTAAAAAAAACAATTATAAGGAGAGAAAATAATGTATGTGTACAGTTAAATAGATGGATTTTTTCATTCAATAGATCATTTATTGTATGATTTACATCATACAATACATCATATTGTATGATGATCATTACATCATGTAATATAATTTATGCTTTTTAAAATTTCTTTGCACAGATAAATACAGTACTTTCTAATGGAAACTGGAAATAGGTGATGACACGGAAAAGATAAAATCACTTGATGTATAATGAAGTGCATTTCTAACAATAAATAAAAGGGGATAAATGACTTTAATGCCTAATGCATTTGGGGCACACTGTGGATGGTCAATATATGTTTGTGGAAGAAAGTAAAGCATGGGGAGAAGAAGAAAAAGGTTATGGTCCTTGCATGAGAGTTGTGAGAGCTTGTGTCCAATATGCCACCATTCATTTCTACCCTCTCAGTAGACATATGCCATTCCTCCATTAAACACTGTCTATCTCTCCACCCTCTGGATCTGGCCTGACATGTGACAGCTCTGAAAAATCAAATATGATGTACGCGACCCAGGCCATGTAGGCCTAGTCACTGAGAGGACTGGTATCTTCCTCCAAGCTGTCCTGTAATATTTTCCTTTAGAAACCAGCCACCATGTAAGAAATGAGACGATACTGAGACCATCAAGCTGTGAGCAGCCCAAATGGAGATTAAAACACCATGTGTTAAGAGATAAAGGAGTACCAAGGCACCCATCATGTGAGTGAAAAATTTTATATTGGATATCCAATGCAGTACAGGCTTCAGATCCAGGTATTGACTGCAATTTCATGTGAGATACTAAGCTAAAACTACTCCCTGAGCCCAGTTAATCTAAATGTCAAAGAGAAATAATAAATAATTCTTATTATTTTAAGCCACTAAGTTTTCATGGGATTTGTCACTCAGTAACAGATATTTAAAACAAGAGCCTTGGGGCTCCTGGGTGGCTCAGTCGGTTGGGCGTCCTACCTACTGCAGCTCAGGTCATGATCCCACAGTCTGTGAGTTTGAGCCCTACATTGGGTTCTGTGCTGACAGCTCAGAGCCTGGAGCCTGCTTCAGATTCTGTGTCTCCCTCTCTCTCTGCCCCTCCCCTGATCATGCTCTGTCTCTCTCTGTCTCAAAAATAAATAAAAACATTAAAAGAAAATTTTAAAAAATAAATAAATAAAACAAGAGCCTTGTTCATGTTCAGATATACCATGAAACTCTGATAAACTCCATTCAAACTGACTCATGTATAGATGTCTTTGCTTTAAGGGATGTATAAAGATTAAAAAGTGGCTAAAAAAAAATCATAGGGACTAGCAAATAAGGCTAATGAATTTCCCCTAACCTCATTATCCAAAAGGGGATGCCTCTTTTGGAAAGATATTGGCTATTATTTCAATATAGAACTTCATAGAAATAAAAGTAAAAGACTGGGCAACCCAGCAGTACAGACTTAATCCTGCAAAAAGAGTTGTGGGGTGGGGGTAATGGTTGAAGACAGTAAGACAGTTAGCCTACCTTTAGAAAAATATATAAAACATTACATACAGGTTGGTCTTGTCACTCAGAAGCACTACCTGTTTAAGAACTATCTAAATTATACTCATAAATAATGCTTATCATGGACTCTAAATCTTAGACTTTCTAAATATATTTTAGTCAGGTAACATTCTTAGGTACCTAGTAAGAATCTCTAAACAGTCTTCAAGACAGACAGCAGCTCTTGAGGTACATGGGTGGCTCAGTTGGTTAAGTGTCTGACTCTTAATTTCAGCTCAAGTCATGATCTCTTGGTTTGTGGGGTAGAGCCCTGTGTTGGACTATGTGCTGACAAAGCAGAGACTGCTTGGGATTCTCTCTCTCCCTCACTCTCTGCCCCTCAACTGCTCTCTTTCTCAAAATAAATAAACTTAAAAAAGAGCAGCTCTAGTTATTCTTTGAGAATTTTTCAAATCTGTACCATTCCTTAAAAAAAAAAAAAAATTCTCCACCATTCATCTCTTCCACTATCAGCCCTTGTAATTATTCCCTGTACAGTAGAAGGAACTAGTTCCTTATGGCTCATGGGTAACACAAAAAGATTAGAAAATAATGCACACCACGATAATAGCTAACCTTTATTCAATAAATATTACATTAAAATGATGTTAAAAATTCCCACAGATTATTTCAATTAATTCTCATAACTCTATAACTAGGATTATTTGTACTTACCTCTATAAGTGTTTTAATAGGAGTACTTAATTTACAGATAAACAACTAGAAAAAAATTAACAAGTCACTTGTCCAGAGATGAAGATATTGACTGTGTCAGGATGTGAATCTAAACAATCTGACTCTACAGTGTACCTCCTATTTTGTAGAATATATCAGTTATAGCAATTAATAGAAGGTCAGATCATTGCTAAAGGCACAAAACCCTGAGGGAACCTAGTGGCTACTCCTACAGGATTTTGAAACTTCCCATCAATAAGCTCTTTGCCACTTAAGTATACTTAAAGGTATGCAATTCTGCAAACTTATGTGTGAACTTTATCAAGTTTACAAAACAAAAAAATGTAAGAAGTAGCAGCAAGCAGAGTGGGAAGAGGAAAATTACTACTTTATATAGATAAGTTTAATGTGTACATTTCAGAGGTCAAATTATGTTAAACACCACATTCAATTAAATTCAAGATGCACTTTGCACATTCAACTTAATATTCATATAAATATGGTTCTTTTATTTAAATTTTATAATTACCATTGAGGGTTTTTTTAAACCTGTAATAAGCTTCTTTAAATTAGTTTTGATGTCACAGCTTAAATTTAATGGAATATTTAAATGTCAGGGCTGGCTTTATGGATGTAGAATATATGCAGTTTACATAAGATCCCATGGGTAAAGGGGACCCACTCTTGCTTTAACATTCTGGTGTCACTGTCTTAAAATTCTTAGTAAGTTTCAACAAAGCCACATATCTTCATTTTACACTAGGCATCAAACTTAAGTAGACAATTTTGACCACAGTAATATTTGGCATAATTACTGATGTGTGATTTAGTAACTCAGACTTTGAACTCAAATTTTGTGATTTCTGGTATATTCTACTTGTGTCATATCGCTACTTTGCATTAACTACTTTCTGGATTCAGTAGCCTGGAAATTATCATATACTAGAAGAAAGGTGTTTATCACATTCCAGAATCCTCAATCACCATGCATCTCTGGATAAAATTGACACTACTTAAACAGATGGAACTACTAATTTGAAAGCAAGGAACATACGGTATTTCTCACTGTCCCTCATTATAAGAGACATACCTCATTTTAGACCTAAGTGAAACTCCATCCCACACAGACCCGATGTTATCTGACATTTATTATGATAAACTATTTACATCAGAAATGCTACATTATGAAAATAAGGCTACAGAATATCTCATTTATACTTAGACATTAATCATACATCTTTAAGCCTCCTACATTAAACTTTCCATGTGTTCTTCATTCTGTTTCTTTACCCCATATTTTTCCTGACCTTTACTCTTGGACATCTGAGAAATTTAAAGTAATATGTTAAGTCTATGTTTGTGATAACATTTTGCCAAATATACATGATAACCTATAACAGAAGGAATATCACACATTGTGAAAAGAAGCTATATTTTTAAAGTAGTGACTATAAAACCAGCAGCCATAACCTCTGGTGAAACTCATTTAATGAGCTCTTAAAACATTGTATTTCCTAATTTTTTTTTAATGGTTTATTCTGGAACAGGTATTTGCATTCTTGAAAAACAGTAAAGATATTTTTGTTTTTGTTTCTTGAAGAAAAAACTGAGAACAGCTTTGAAGTGGGTTGTGAGAAAGGGACTTGTGTCTTCTGCATCTTTGCAGAGACATCCCACTAGTATTAAGTTATTTAATGACTGAAGTAAGAATCACATTAACAGCTGTACAGAAAACATGGAGGAAGATGGAAGTTAATTCGACATGCATCCCCAAAACAAAATCTTCACTCCTTATATTTACCCATATGTCCATCCTTACACAATTACCACATAATGTCTTGATGATGCAATGTAACAAATCTTAAAATAAGACCATTCAAGTTATTCAACTTGAATGTCATTCAAACTCCTTTTTGGGTCTCCCATGTCTTTAGGTATGTTACATATTTTATAATTTGCTCTCAATTTGAAAAGTAAACCTGATGGAGTTGCAAATGTGACTGCCCTAGAAATATATAGTTCTATTTGGGGGGGAATTAACTTCTTAAGAATACTGAGTCTTCCAGGGGCACCTGGGTGTCTGTTAGTTAAGCAGCTGACTCAGGTCATGATCTCACGGTTTGTGGGTTCAAGCTCCATGTGGGGCTCTGTGCCTGGAGCCTGTTTCAGGGATTCTGTGTCTCCCTCTCTGCCACTCCCCTATTCGTGCTTTCTCTCTCGCTCTCAAAAATAAAAAATAAACATTAAAAAAATTTTTAAAATACTAAGTCTTCCAAAACATGAATATGATGTATCTTTTCATTTACTTAGGTCTTCTAGTTTTGTATTTTTCAGTTTATACACCTTTTACATAGTGCATTACATTTATGCCTAACCATTTTATGTAGTTTTTTTTTTTTTGCCATTATAAACTTTTGTTTGAATATTTTCCTTTTCAAATTGTTCACTGCTTCTATTTAATAAAATTAATTTTTGCTATATCAATTTTGTATTTTGCAACCTTGTCCTCAGTTTTTCTGTAGATACTATAGAATTATTTAATACATGGTCACATAATCTATGAATAAAAACAACTCTTGATTTCTTAAGTCAATGATTTCTATATATCTTGATTGGCTTATTACACTACTCAGAACTAATGTCAAAAGAAGTGTTAAGAGCATAGGGTACCTAGGTGGCTCAGTTGGTTAAGCATCCAACTTGGACTCAGGTGATGATCTCGCAGTTTGTGAGTTCAAGCCCTGCATCAGGCTCTGTGCTGACAGCTCAGAGCCTGGAACCTGTATTAGATTCTGTGTCTCCCTCTTTGCCCCTCCCCCACTTGTGCTGCCTCTCACTCTCAAAAATAAATAAACATTAAAAAAAATTTAAAAAAGAAGTGGTAAGAGCAGCTATTTTTACCTTTTTCTTGAAATCATATTTAGACTTTTGCCATGAAGTTTAATGTTTACTGTATGATCTTTTTGTAAATGCTATGTTACAAGGTTAAGATGTTATTTGTAGTTAATATGGATGAGGATAAGGATGTGTGTCTAGCTTTATCAAATGATTTTACTCTATTTTGAGATTATGATTTTTTCTCCTTTACTGTATTAGTGAGATGAAGTATATTTATTGATTTTCCACTATTAAACTAACCTTGCACTCAGGAGGTATATCAAATTTGCTGGAAAAGTAGTATTTATGTATTATTAAGTCTAATTTGCTAATTTTAATAGGAATAATTTTAAAGGGTTTTTGGATATTCATCAAAGTTATATCTATGGTTTTATTTTCTTGTGATATCTTTGTGTAGACTTATTAGCAGGGTAATTCTGTCCTCAAAAAGTGAGTCAGGAGTGTTCACTTCTCCACTATTTTCTGAAAAAAATATGTAAGATTTGTGTTATTTCTTCCTAAATATCTGGGAGAAATCGCTAGGGATGACAATTAAGCCTGGAGTTTTGTGGTGGTGGTGGGGCAGAGAAAGGTTTAATTATGAATATTTTTTTCTTATAGATATAGGGATATTCACATTTTTATTTATTTTTTGTCTGTTTTTGTGACTCCTGTTTTTCAAAGATGTGTTTATTTTTTCCAAAATTATTGAAATGGCATAAAATTATTTATAACCCCTAATCATTCTTTAATGTAAAATCTATAGCATGTTCCTTCTATTGCTTCTAATATTAATAACTTGTACCTTTTCTCTTTATTTCATAATCATTCCTAGAAGTTTATGACTTTGATAAGAAATCAGCTGTTCATTATATTGAACAGTACTCAGTATTGAGTACTGCCTGTATGTGACTAGTCATTTCTACCTTCCTGCATTCAAGATCCAGGTCTTTGTCTTCAAAGTTTGATCATGTTGTACCTTGCTTTGTAATGTCCTTGTATTTATTTATTTGGAGTTCTTTGACCTTCTTGGATGTTTATGACATTACATCTTTCATTCAATTTGGGAGGCTTTCAGTCATTATTTCTTCAAATATTCTTTCTGCTCCTTCTCTCTTTTCCTTCTGGAACTCCCTAAATGTACATGTCATCCACTTTTGATATCCTATAGGTCACTTAGACCCTATTCACTTTTCTTAATTTTTTTTTCTTTCTGGAGTTTACTCCTAGTCCCCCACAAAGGACTAGAGTCACTCCAGGAGAAAGAATGTATACTTAAAGAAGTAAAGGAATATGTGAAAGTGGCTCATCAATACAAAACATCAGTAAAGAAATACAAATTTTAGAGAGCTAAAGCTGAACATACTACAAGGAACAGGGATGTCAGTGGCCATGCATGATAAGGAATATAGTTTCTGCCCCTTCCCTCTCCCCGTAAAAGTTGGAAAAAGTCACTGGACAACCTCAGAATGATGGCATTCTGAGACAGGGACATCAGGAGGTAACTATACCATGAGGGTATAATGGTATTAGTGTTCTCACAGAAGAGACCCAGAGAGCTTTCTCATTCATTCCACCATGTGAGAACACATCAAGAAGGCAGCTTTCTATGAGCCAGGCACTGGGTACTCACTAGACACCAAATTGGCCAGTATCTGGATCGTGGACTTTGCAGCCTCCACAACTATAAGATATAAATTCTTGCTGTTTATAAGCAAGACATCCCTGTCTTCTTCCTGACTATAGAGGAAAAGCTGTTTTTCCCACTGAGGATAATAGCTGTGTGTCTTTTATATATGGCCTTTACATATTTTATAAGTTCCCTCTATCCCTACTTTATTGAGGGTTTTTATCAAGAATGGATAGGGGTGCCTGGGTGGCGCAGTCGGTTAAGCGTCCGACTTCAGCCAGGTCACCATCTCGCGGTCCGTGAGTTCGAGCCCCGTGTCAGGCTCTGGGCTGATGGCTCAGAACCTGGAGCCTGTTTCCGATTCTGTGTCTCCCTCTCTCTCTGCCCCTCCCCCGTTCATGCTCTGTCTCTCTCTGTACCAAAAATAAATAAACGTTGAAAAAAAAATTAAAAAAAAAAAAAAAAAAGAATGGATGCTGTATTTGGTCAAATGTTTTTTTTCTGTATTTAAGAGGATCATAAAGTTCTTATCCTTTCTTTTATTAAAAGTGGTGTATCACATTGATCGATTTGTGAATACTGAACTACCTATGCAGCCCAGTAATAAATCCCACTTGCTTGTGGTGAATAATTCTTTTAATGTACTCTTGGATTCTATTTCCTAATATCTTGTTGAGAACTGTTCCATCTGTGTTCATCAGGGATATTGGCCTATAATTCTTTCAGTAAGGTCTTTATCTGGTTTTGGAATCAAGGAAATGATGGCCTCATAGAATGAGTTTGGAAATTTTCCTTCAATTTCTATTTTTTGGAACAGTTTGAAAAGAATAGGTATTAACTCTTCCTTAAATGTTTGGTAGAATTCCCCTGGGAAGCCATCTGGCCCTGGATTTTTGTTTGTTGTGAGATTTTTGATTACAGATACAATTTCTTTGCTAGTTATGGGTCTGTTCAAATTTTTTATTTCTTCCTATCTCAGTTTTGGTAGTTTGTATGTTTCTAGGAATTTGTCCATTTTCCCAGATTTTCCAGTTTGTTGGAATATAATTTTTCATAATGTTTTCCAATAAATGTTTACATTTCTGTGGTGTTAGTTGTGATCTCTTCTCTTTCATTCTTGATTTATTTATTTGGGTCTTTTTTCTTTTTGATAAGATTTGCTAGAAGTTTATCATATTTATTAAAACTTTCAAAGAATCAGCTTTTAGTTTTATTTATGTGTACAACTGTGGTTTTTGTTTCTGTATCATTTATTTCTGTTCCAATCTTTATCATTTCTCTTCTTCTGCTAGCTTTAGGCTTTATTTGTTGTTCCTTTTTTTTTAATTTCTTCTTAATTTCTAAGGGGTTAACCCACTTATTCTTTAGTTGGATGTTCTTTAACCTCCATGTATTTCTGGTTTTTCCAAATTTTTTCTTGTGGTTGACCTCAAGTTTTTTATAGCACTGTGGTAATAAAATATGCATGATTTAATCTTTCTGTACATATTGAGGGTTGTTTTGCAACATAGTATGTGATTTATTCTAGACAACGATTCATATTTACTTGAAAAGAATGTATTCTGTTGTAGGATGAAATGTCCTGAATATATATTAAATTCATCTGGTCCAGTGTAGTATTCAAAGCCATTGTTTCCTTGTTTATTTTCTGCTTGGAAGATCTGTCCATTGGTATAAATGGAGTGTTAACTTCCCCTACTATTACTGTATTGCTTTCAATGAGTTTATGTTTTCTATTTATTAATTTATTTATTTGGGTTCTTTCAAATTGGGGGCATAAATATTTACAATTGTCAGATCTTATTGCTGGAAAAACCCCTGAATCATGATGTAATGCCCTTCTTTAACTCTTGTTATAGTCTTTGGTTTAAAAATCTAGTTTGTCTGATATAACTATGGCTACTTTGGGTTTCTTTTCATATCCATTAGCATGAGAGACGGTACTCTGTCCCTTCACTTTCACTGTGCAGGTGTCTTTAGGTCTAAAATGAGTCTCTTGTAGGCAGCATATAAATGGATCTTTTTTTTTTTTTTATCATTCTGATATCCTATGTCTTTTGGTTGGAGTATTTAATCCATTTACATTCAGAGATATTATTGATAGATATCAATTTAGTGCCATTGTATTACCTATAAAGTCAGTGTTTCTGGAGAGTTTCTCTGTTCTTTTCTAGTCTTTGTTGCTTTTAATCTTTTTTTCCCCACTCTGAGCGTCCTTTAATACTCCTTTTTTTTCCCTTTTTTAAAATATTTTTTATTTATTTTTGAGAGACAGAGTGCAAGTGAGAGGGAAAGGCAGGGAGAGAGGGAGACACAGAAACCGAAGCAGGCTCCAGACTCCAAGCTGTCATCACAGAGCCTGACATGGGGCTTGAACTCACAAACCACGAGATCACAGCCTGAGCCAAAGTCGAACACTTAACTGAGTTACCCCAGCGCTCCTGAGTCTCCTTTAATATTTCTTGCAGGGCTGGCTTAGTGGCCACAAATTCCTTTAATTTTTGTTTGTTTTGTCAACTCTTTATCTCTCCTTCTATTCTGAATGGCAGCCTTGCTGGACAGAATATTCTTGTCTGCATATTTTTTCCATTCAGCACATGGTATATATCATGTCACTCCCTTCTGGCCTGCCATGTTTCTGTAAAAAGATCTGTGGTGAACCTTATTTGTCTTTCTTTGCACATTAAAGACGTTTTTTTCCCTTTGCTGTTTTGGGATTCTTTTCCTTTTCTGTGTATTTTGCAAATTTTACTATAATACATCTTGGTATTGGCCAGCTTTTGTTGATTTTGATGGAAGTTCTCTTCAGTGTCTGTTTTCTTTGCCAGATTAGGGAAGTTTTCAGCTATAAGTTACTCAAATAGAACTTCTGCTCTTTTTTTCCCTCTTTTCTTCTGGGATTCCTAGGATAGGAATGTTATTATACTTTATGGAGTCACTGAGTACCTAAGTGAATTCACAATCCAATATTTCCCTTTCCCTCTTCTTTTCAGCTTCATTATTTTCAATAATTTTATCTTCTGTATCATTTATTAATTTCTCTGCTTCTTCCATCCTTGTCAAAATGTGCAGCTGTTTTTGCATCTCAGTCATACCACTTTTTATATCAGCCTGACTAGTTTTTAGTCTTTATGCATTAAGGGACTCCCTAGTGTCTTCTATGCTTTTCTAAAGCACAGCTAGTATCCTTATGAATGTTGTTTTAAATTCAGGAATATTACACACATCTGTTTTGATTAGATCCTTGGCCACGACCTCTTTTTGTTCTTTCTTTTAGGATGAATTCCTCCATCTTGGCATTTTGCCTAGACCTGTCTTCCGTGTGTTAGGAAAACCTGTTATGTTTCCTCCTCCTGAGAGTAATGGCTATATAAAGAAGAGGTCATATACTATCTAGGGCCTGGAGCTTCAGGAAATTTATTTTAGTGTGTTCTATGTGCACTCTGCTGTCGTGTTTTGGCTGCTCTTTCCCCTATGATTAGTACTCTGCAGAGTTTCACCTTGCCTGCAGTAGGGAGTCTTTGGACCTGGTCCAGTGTGTGGCAAGTTTTAGCTAGGTGTGTTTTGGTCTGCTTGTATGAAAAGGCTAGATCCTATATGCCCTAGAACTGAAGCTTTGCAGCACTCTATTATCAGTAGAGTTGGTACATGCAGGTGGCTTGTGCTGGTCTTCTAGGGGGTTACCTGCACTGGTTCTCAGACCAATTTCTCCTAATAAAGATATATCTGCAGGGTGCATTTGGGTGGGGCTTAGTGTAAGTGGATCTAGCCTCCACTAGGGTGCTATGTTGCTCACTGAAGTCTGTCCATGCTGATAGGGACATAAAATGACATTGCCTGACTTTCTTGTCCCCAAAGGGGGCATACAAGCCACCACTGTTCAGGAAGCCATAACAGAAGAGGAAACAATCACCCCTCTTATGTTTGAGAGTTCTGTCAAAACCCTGCCTCCATCCTGTGTATGTCCAAGCCATCTGTTTGTCTGGCAGCACAGTCCTCCTGTGTTTTCTCTCAGGCGCATGGCTGGATTTCAAACTTCCAAATTTTAGGAACCCAGCACAGCATGGACCCATACTGATCTTCTGGGGCAGGGTCTCGCTGCACTGTGGCTGGTGCTAGTTTGTCCCAGAAAGTTACACAACTACACAGAAGCTTCGAATTTATAATAAAGCTCAGCCAAAAGCTGGCTTCCAGGTTAGCTGCATTCAGCAAGGGCCTCTGCTGCTATGCTAATTAACAGGGCATCCACTGTCTCTCCCAATGTGATCCCAGGAATCACCAGACAACACTGTCTACTCCTGGGCTTCTGCCCTCCTTCCCCACAGGAGCACAACTAAGCCCACCAGGCAAAACCCCAGGTTTGGCGTGGACTTCTAAAACCTCAGACTCTCAGGGGCGCCTGGGTGGCTCAGTCGGTTAAGCGTCCGACTTCGGCTCAGGTCACGATCTCACGGTCCGTGAGTTCGAGCCCCACGTCGGGCTCTGTGCTGACAGCTTATAGCCTGGAGGCTGCTTCAGATTCTGTGTCTCCCTCTCTCTCTCTTCTCCTCCCCCGTGCATGCTCTGTCTCTCTCTGTCTCAAAAATAAATAAACATTAAAAAAAAAAAAAACCCTCAGACTCTCAGATCTGCTGCTTGTAAAAACTTGCAATAATCATCCTCTCTCCTTTCTCCAGTCAATGGTTTTTCTTGTGCAATCCCCTGCATGCTGCTTTCACTCTTTCTCTACCTCTCCTCACTTCCTCCCCACCACCGCACCTGCAATTCTTTTCTTCCCCAAGTCAACTGTCTGCAGCTCCTACCTCCCACAATGTGGCTATTTTCCTCCCTCTAGTTGTAAGGTTTGTTCTCTCAGTTTTCACATCGATTTATTGGGTGTTCAGAATGATTTGATATTTGTCTAGCTGTATTCCAGGGATGAGGCAAGCATAGGATCCCCCTAGTACTCTACCACTGTAACGTTACCTTTTTGGGGGTGCAATTGTGAATGGAACAGTCTTCTTAATTTCTCTTTCTGATCCTTCATTTTTAGTGTATAAAAATGCAACAGACTTCTGTATATGTTAGTTTTCTATCCTATGACTTTACTGGATTCATTTATCAATTCTAGCAGGTTTTTTCTTTTCTTTTTTTTTTTTTTTTTTTTTTTGGTAGATTCTTTAGGTTTTCTATACATAGCATCATGTCATCAGCAAGCAGTGAAAGTTTTACTTCTTCTTTACCAATGTGCATGCCTCTTATTTCTTTTTCTTGTCTGATATCTGTGGCTAGGACTTTCAGTACTACATTTAATAAAAGTGGTGACAGGATGTCCTTGTCTTGTTCCTGATGTTAGTGTAAAAGTTTTCAGTTTTTCACCATTGAGTATGATGTCAGCTGTGGGTTTTTTATACATAACCTTTATTATGCTTAGGTATGTTCCCCCTAAACCTACTTTTTGGAGACTTTTTGTAATGAATGGGTTTTGTACTGTGTCAAATGCTTTTTCTGCATCTATTGAAGTGATCATATTACTTTTATTTTTTATCTTGTTGATGTGATGTGTCTTGTTGATTAATTTGTGAATATTAAACCACCCTTGCATCTCTGGATAAATCCCACTTGATTATGGTAAATAATCTTTTTAATGTATTGTTGGATTCAGTTTGCTAATATTTTTTTGAGAATTTTTGCATATATGTTCATCAGAAATTTTGCATATATGCCATGTGCATATATTGGCCTGTAGTCTCTTTTTTTGTAGTATCTGTCTCTGGTTTTGGTATCAGGGTAATGCTGGCCTCCTAGAATAAATATAGAAGCTTTCTTTCCTCTTCTGTTTATTTTATTTTTTTTAATAGTTTGAGAAGAATGGGTATTCACTCTTCTTTAAATGTTTGATAGAATCCACCTGTGAAAGTTTCTGGTCTTGGACTTTTGTTAGTTGGGAGTTTTTTGACTATTGAATCAATTTTATTGTTGGTAATTGGTTTGTTCAAATTTTCTATTTCTTCCTTATTCAATTTTGGGAGATTAAATGTTTCTCAAAATTTATCCATTTCTTCTAGGTCGTCCAATTTGGTTGGCACACAATTCTTCATATTCTCTTCCAAACTTTTGCACTTGTGAGGTATCCATTGTTATTTCTTCTCTTTCATTTCTGATTTTGTGTTCTCTCCTTTTTTTTTTGAGTCTGACTAAAGATTTATCAATTTTGTTGATCTTTTCCAAAAATTAACTAACTCCTGGTTTCAATGACCTGTTCTAGTGTGTGTGTGTGTGTGTGTGTGTGTGTGTGTGTGTGTGTGTGTTGTTTTTTGTTTCTCTTTATGTCTACTTTAGTCTTTATTATTTCTTCTACTTGTTTGGAGTTTTCTTTGTTCTTTTTCTAGATCCTTTAGGTATAAGGTTAGATTGCTTATTTGAGATTTTTCTTCCTTCTTGATGTAGGTCTGTATTACTATAAACCTTCCTGTTATAACAGCTTTTGCTGCATTCCAAAGGTTTGGGGCCATTGCTTTGTTGTTATTGTTTGTTGTTGTTGTTTATTTGTTTGCATTTGCCTCGAAGAATTTTGTCAATTTTCTCTTTGATTTCTTGGTGGACTCATTCATTGTTTAGTAGCATATTATTTAGCTTCCATGTATCTGAGTTCTTTCCAGATTTTTTCTTATTGTTGATTTCTAGTTTCATATTCTGGTCAAAAAAGATACATGGTATGACTTAAATCTTTTTGAATTTGTTGAGGCCTGGTTTGTGAATTATTTTGTGATCCATTCTGGAGAATGCCCCATGTGCACTTGAAAAGAATGTGTATTCAGTTGTTTCAGGATGAAATATCCATCTTGTCTAATGTGTCATTCAAAGCCCCTGTTTCCTTGCTGATTTTCAGTTTAGATGATTTACCCACTAATGTAATTAGGGTGCTAAACACCCTTACAATTATTATGTTATTTGATTACTTCCTTTATGTTTGCTATTAGCTGCTTTATGTATTTGGGTGCTTCCATATTGGGTGCATAAATATTTGTTGTATCTTCTTGTTGGATTGTTCTTGTTAAAATTATGTACTATCCTTCTTGTTTCTTGTTACAGTTTTTGTTTTAAAGTCTATTTTGTCCAATAAATGCATTACTATCCCAGTTTTTTGCGTCGTTTTCATTTGCTTTCATGATAAATGCTTTCCATCCCTTCACTTTCAATCTGCGTATGTCTTTTGGTCTGAAATCAGTCTCTTGCAGGCAATATATAGATGGGTCTCACTTTTTTATCCATTAAGTCACCCTATGTCTTTGATTGGAGTGTTTAGTACATTTACATTAAAAATAATGTAATGTAATTATTCATAGGTATGTTCTCATTGACATTTTTTTTACTTGTTTTATGATTTATTAGTTAGTTAGTTAGTTAGTTAGTTCTTCTCTGTTCTTATGTCTGTTGCTCACTTCTCTCATGGTTTTCTGGCTTTCTTTAATGATATATTTGGATTCTTTTTTTTTTTTTCTTAAATCTTTCCATATCTATTACAAGTTTTTTTCTAGTCACTATTTGGTCTATATATAATATCTTGTGCATATGACAGTCTATATTTAGTTGATGGTTGCTTAAGTTTGAACCCCTTCTAAAAACACTAAATTTTATTGCTTTCCCCTCCTATATCTTAGGTAGATAGTGTCATGCACTACATCCCTTCATTTTGTGAATCCTTTGAGTGATTTTTATATACTTAATTTTACCGCTTTTGTGCTTCCTTCTTTCCTTCCTCCTAATTATCATCTTTCCATTTCACTCAAAAAACCTACTTTAAGATTTATTGTAGGGCTAGATTAGTGGTCATGAATTCCTTTAACTTTGTTTGCCTGGGAAACTCTTTATCTCTCCTTCTATTCTGAATGATAGCCTTACTTGATAGATTATTCTCAGTTGCAGGATTTCCCCCACCCCCAACCCCAGCATTTTGAATATATCATACTATTCCCTTTTGGCCTGAAAATTTCCTGCTACAAAATCAGCTGATAATTTCATGGGGTTTCCCTTATATGAAACTGTTTTATTTTCTCTTGCTGTTTTTAAAGTTTTCTCTTTATCACTATATTCTGCCATTTTAGTTACTATGTGCCTTGGTGTGGACCTCCTTGGTTTGATTTTGTTGGGGGCTCTCTGTGCCTCTTGGATTTGGATCTGTTTACTTCCCCAGATGTGGAAGTTTTCAGCTATTATTTCTTCAAATAAATTTTATGTCCCCTTTTGTCTCTTCTTTCTGGGATCTCTATAATGCAAATGTTGTTGTTGGTGATGCTGTGACTAAGTTCACTCAATCTATTCTTATTCTTTATTATTTCTTTTTCTTTTCTCCTATTCAGCTTGTTTGTTTTCCACTATTCTGTCCTCCAAGGTACTGATTCATTATTCTGCTTCTCTAGTCTACTATTTATTTCCTCTACTGTATTTTTAATTCCAATTATTGAATTCTGAATCTCTAATTGACTCTTTCTTATGTTCCCTGTCTCTTTGTTGAGGGTAGCACTGAGATCTTCCACTCTTTTCCCAAGTGCGGTATCTTTATGACCATTATATAAGGCATACTTATCTCCCCTGTTCTTTCATTTGGGGCATATTCCTCTGTCTCTTCATTTTATCTAACTCTCTCTGTCTGTTTCTATTTGTCAGGAAGGTCAGCTATGTCTTCTGCTCTTGTAAGTAGTAGCCTTCTGAAGAGGTCCTATGGTGCTCTGCAGTCCAATATCCTCTGTTCACCAGAACTTGGTACTTCAGGGGTTCCTCTATGTTTGTTCCATGCACCCTGTTGTCATGGCTGATCTGTATTTGCCTTCAGTCTGGTTGTCTGTAATGGCTCTTTTTGCCTGTTGTGGGCAGGCTTTGGTCCCTGTGATGTTAACAGGCTAGTCTGGGGCCACCTTGGTCTGAACCACCAACTGTGCCACAGCTGCACAGTTGTGGTCTCAAAGAACTACAGGGCACTCTCCCTGTATTGTCCCTGGGGGGATTTCATTGGTAGGCAGGGCCTGTATTCAGATCAGATGTCTGTCCTAGCCTACTACTGGGGCTCCAGTCTAACTGGTGTGTGTGTTGTTATCTTCCCCTCTTCTTGGAGAAGGAGTAATTTTGGCATGGTGCAGGCCCCTATCAGGGCTGCTACCACATTGCCACTCTCATGGTACTGCTTAGGATGTTTTCCTGCAAGAGCTGGGTTGGAAGGGACGAGTTCACAGAAGACAGCAGATGACAGGTGTGGGGTATGTGGTGTTAGCAATTAGCTCAGGTTTGCTGTGGGATGAGACTATGCACTGATTTGGAGAGCTGCTGAGGCTGGGATGGAGGGGGCTAATCTGCAGAAGAGCATGGAAGCAAGGCTTACTATTAGCAAGTTAGCTGGAGAGTATTCGTGCATGCTTGTCCATGAAAGTGCTCATGAATCTAAGCTGGGGGGCAGGGAAAGGAAATGGCACCTACCAGCTCTGTTGTTCTTGGAGAGGTATGCTGAAAATCTCTGCCCCTTCAGCATAGTCTCTGAGATTAATAAACAAATCTCCCTCTCACATACCTTACACATTTTTCAAACTGCTCTTCTATGCTGTATCTCTATGGGTCTGTTTGTTGTGCTCTTTAAGGGCAGGGACTCAGTTTCCTTTTGTCCTCAGGCTCTCCTAGAGCTGATCCACTGATTTTTATAGTTTCAATCAGTGTCAAGCCTGACTGATTGCAAGAACTCAAGAAGGTAAGTCCCTCTGGTTTCCAAAGCCAAATGTTATAAGGATTCATTTTCTCACTGCAGGTCCCCCATGCCTTTGGTGCCCAGTGGATCTGCCCTTTTTCTTCTCCATGCTTATGGTGGTCCTTGCTCCCTGGACAGTTTCATGAGTCAGCTTGGTTCCTGACTGTTTGTCTGCCCTCACTACCATTTTCAATGTGGCCTCTTCCCTACATTTAGCTGTGGAGAGTCTGTTCTGCCAGTCTTCAGGTTGTTTTCTGGGTTACACTGGGCTTAAACTGTTATAGGTGCTATCTAATTGTGTCTCTGGGAGGAGGTGAGATTAGGATCTTCTTACTCTGCTACCTTCCCAGAAGCAAGAAATGATAATTAATGACTTGATAGAGGTATTAGCTAACTCTACCATAGCTGTTAATCATATTACAATATATGAATATATCAAATCAATACACTGTATATCTTAAACTTACACAATGTCATATGTCAATTATATCTCAGTAGGAAGAAGGAAAGGAAGAAAAGAAGAAAGAAAGAAAGAAAGAAAGAAAGAAAGAAAGAAAGAAAGAAAGAAAAGAAAAGAAACGGAAAAAAGGCAGAAAGCAGGTAGGCAGGCAAGCAGGAAAGAGGAAGGAAGGAAGGAAGGGAGGAAAGAAGGAAGAGCATGGACAGAAATTATCATTATGTGCTCTTAAAATAGTAATCTCATTAACTAAAAAGGTTAACTTCACAAAACATAAAACCACTGACCCATAAAAGGCACAATCACAATGAATTATTATCTATCCATTATTATTATCCAAAACACTGAGAGGATCCCCTAACTAAAATAAACCATAAAAAAAAAAAAAACTGAGCAAAATGCTTAATAATCAAATCCTAAAGGAAAAAAATATGGCCATCTAGGCCAATATATAGTGAATAATAACTAGAGATGTACAAAAAAACCCAAAAATGAGTTATATCTTCCCTATCAGATTACCAATGTCATAGGATAGATTACATAATGTTTTGACAGAATTTCTGGAAAATAGGTCTTCTCAGACATCTCTCGCTGAACTGAAAATAATGAAGCATATTCAAAAAGCTTTAAGTGAACAATAATTCTTATAGAAATCTAGCAAAAACAAACCAACACAACAACAACAAATATATGCCTATGCCTAAACTCTTATAGTAATGAGCCAAAAAGCATTTTTTATTAACAGAAAAAAAAGCAGGACATACAACACAATAATCATAAGTCAGTTAATGATGGAGTCTTTAAAATATTATGAATTCAAATATGGATCTCTACTCAGTCATTAATAAAAAAAAAGGCACATGCCTACTGTCTGTTATTAACTACCATGTATTTATCATGCTTTATATTATGTTGAAAATATATGCTGAGTATATGTATGTATTTATGTATGAAACTAGTAAGTGAATGGAAACAATGCACACAACTTGTTAAATATGGCTTTTACAAATGAGGACAAAATAGAGGGTGAATAAGAACTTTTATGTCTTAGTCTATAAACATTATTTGAAGCTTTAGATAAAGAATGTATTTATGTATGGCATGTTAAAAAATGTTATTTTATTTATTTATTTTTATTTATTTTTTCAATATATGAAGTTTATTGTCAAATTGGTTTCCATACAACACCCAGTGCTCATCCCAAAAGGTGCCCTCCTCAATACCCATCACCTATTGGGTCTCCCTCCCACCCCCCATCAACCCTCAGTTTGTTCTCAGTTTTTAAGAGTCTCTTACGCTTTGGCTCTCTTCCACTCTAACCTCATTTTTTTTCCTTCCCCTCCCCCATGGGTTTCTGTTAAGTTTCTCAGGATCCACCTAAGAGTGAACACATATGGTATCTGTCTTTCTCTGTATGGCTTATTTCACTTAGCATCACACTCTCCAGTTCCATCCATGTTGCTACAAAGGGCCATATTTCATTCTTCCATCAACTGATGAATGGATAAAAAAAATTGTGGTTTATATACATAATGGAGTACTACATGGCAATGAAAAATGTGATTTTAAACATCATATTGAAGTATAAAAGAAATGTGCTACCACTACCAAACTTCTTTCTATGTTCCAAGAATACAGCTTCTCCAGACATTATTCTTGCAGAGAATATGTGCTCCCACTCTTCCAAAGTAGGAGAAAGTGACTTACTGGTTATCTATCAATTAATCATTCACTCCCATTCAATAAAATATTTGTTGAGTTCCACTCTTTGTAACATTGTAGTAGATGCTGTGGATAAAACAGCAGAATAAACTAAGTCCCCATCATTTGATTATAATCTATTTGGCAAGATAAAACTTTTATAAAAATAGTGATTATAGACTACAAATAATCCAATAAAGAGAAATTTAAAAATGTGATTAACAAAGATACAGGTAAAACCACTTTAAAGACAATGGTCACTTGTGACATTTGAGAGAAATCCTATAGAATATGAATAAATCAGCCACTGGAACCCAGTGAGAAAAATATTCTACATGGAAGGGAAAATAGTGTAAGGACCTATAAATAATGACAGGTTTGGCTTGTTTGAGGAATGGAAAAAAGGCATAGTGAGGAAAGAAAGAGTACTATAAAATAAGGTTGCAGAAATCAGCGGAAGTCAGATGATACAAAATTTTAAAGGTTATAATTAGGAGTTTGAAGTTTATTCTCAGGCTTATCTTCCAAGTAGTGAGTATATCTGGACCAGCTAAATAAGCTAATGGCACTTCTTATTTGTTTGGTTTAAAATAGGCACATGAAAGTATGCTGCTTTGGGTTCTGATGGTGTGATTTTTAAGTTTTTGTAAGGGTAACAAAAAGGTAAATTATAGGCCTAGAGATGCCAGAATGGTAATAAAGTCAGGATAAATATTTCTATCTTCTGCTTCCTATCCTCTGTTTGGTTTTGAAAATTCAGCTAAAATAATAAATAATCAAAAGACTTTGTATTTTCTTTTTTTGAAGAAAGCAGAAGTAGTTTTTAATATAAATTGAACTATGATCAGCAAAAGAACTCCTCAACATTTTGATTAGCTTACTTATGTTTTTTTGTGACGTTATCTATTTTATCTTAAAAACACTACTGCCATCTATTTGAAATAAACTGTTGTCATTTTGTGTAAAGATAACTTTAAAAAATAGCCCCTGGAATGTAAACACAATATAAGAAATAAAGAGACAGAAAGAGAAGAGATTTTTAAATTGGGGGGGAAAAGCTAAAATGGAAATACTTTAAAATATAACAGGAAAAAATTTTTATAATAATGTCTTCTAAATCCAAAGTAGAAAATTTTTATGTTCCAAGTCCTTCCTGGTCTATTCTCTTACTAACTCCTTTTTATTTTATATTTCCTTCATCCTTTTAATCTTTTTTGGGGGGAGGGTCTATTTTTTTATGTTTTTGGGTTTTTTTTATTTCATCAGTCTATGTAGCCTTGTATATTTTGTTTAAAATGTTTTTTTCTCTTTTCTTCATTCATAGTTTTTGAGTTTATATTTAAGCATTTAAATATGTTCACTCTTTTATATATGTAAATATACACACACACGCATTTACACACACACACACACACACACACACACACACACACACACACTTCTTAAGAAGTTGCTTTTTCTTTCTTTTCCAGTATAATTTGAAGAAAAAAAAATGGTGACACTTGTTTCCTTCTTACTTTACTCGCCTCTCTTTCACTATGTGCATATTTCTCTTGGACCTATCATTTTGCTTCCTTGAATCCTCTTACACTTCTCCAGCTTATATAAGCCAGACTTCTGATTTCCTTCAGGTAGCTGTCCTTTGCCTTACTCTCCTTTCTCATTTACTTTTATCCTGGTTATCCTTCTCTGTTTCTAAGAGTAGCCTGCTATGTGTTCTTCTCCATTTCACTTTTCTAACATTCGTATACTTCTTCAGTTTGAAAATGACCTCATGTTTGCTGATTTTTTTCTTTCACTTTTGTGTTTTTCAAATTCTCAAATTTTTCTTCATTTTTTTTGAAAACATATTTTTAATAGCATAAATTTGAAGTAGTTAGAATAATACCAAACATCTTACAGTATTTTCTATGCACCAGGCCCTTCAAGGTATTTTATATACCATCTTAGTTCAATGACAGTATCAGGTCATTTCAAATATTAAATCCATTTTAAGGAGGTAAACATTAAAGTACAGAAACTTTGGGTTATTTCCCTGATGTCACAATGCTAGGAACTGATTTTGCCAGATTCAAACTGTGTAATTTAACTCCACAGTCTGTGCCCCCAATCATCGTTATACGGCTTTTCTTTTTTTTTTTTTTTTTACAAAAACCTAAACTAGGAGTGGAATATTCTTTTTTCCCTATTTATCAATGTTAATTGAAACTAAATAAAATAACTACACCACAAAACATTTCACTGAAAGAAACTGGACTCTTGAATGAGTCTCCTACAAATAAGGCGCCCATTACTTGTCACATATAAGACAGATTTTATACTCGATTTGTAGGATGTTGTTTTTTGAAAGTTTCAGTAAAACTATATAATACTGCAGTTTAATAAATAATAATATATTTCTCCTAATTACACTATATTATTACTTTTTACTTTTTTTGGAAAAGTTATATTTAAAACTAATTATTAAACCAGATAGATGTTCTTTGCTAAATGAGGGAAAAAGAGATTCAAAATGGAGTGAAATGACCAACTAGGCAAGATTCAAGGGCAAAGTTAATGAAAACCACCTATCGAGAATTTAGATAGACAGAATATACAAAACAAAGTATTTGTTAATTTATTGCAAGAAAATTATTCAACATTCTAATGAAATGTAAAAATGAACTATTGAGCTGATGACATCAAAAATAATAACATACGCTACTAGATATAGAGCTATCATGTTTACAAACATGATATATCTCCCTGTGCAAATTGATTCTCCTTTATGAGCATGTTTCCTTCCAGCCAGATTTATGCATTGTGTTAGCTTCTTAAATTAGTGGACTATGCATGGTCTTAAATATTACCATTTAAGGGGACCTCAGATAGTCACCTATATATTTCTATTTCAGTCAATTCTTTTGGCTTCTCAGTTACCATCTATGGTAATGTGCACTTAATTACTTTTATTCTGGGAAGCATTAAATACTAAAGTACTATGTATTTTATGTTAGACCTGATGATAGATGATGGATATTAGAGACGAATTAGATGTGAGACATAAAAGAATCCTCAAAGGCCCTTATTTATGACTATCTAAAATTCCACAAGAATATTGAATTTAAAATAAAGAAAAGTCATTTTATCTGTGTTCTTAAAGTCCTCTACATGTATGGGAAAGAATGGTGAAAGCCTATGTGAAAATTTTAGGATAATTATAAGGAAGAAACATGCATGAGATTTAAAGTAGTGAAAGGAGTATTATTTAAGTTTGACACTAGACAGAAAAATAGATTCACTAAATGCTACATGATACTGGACACGAGGGATATTTTTGAATAGAATTTAAAAGGAAGAAATATTGGGAAAGTGGTACTTGAAAGGAAGGGGTATTAAGAAAGATTAGGACCACATTCTTAGTAGTACAGCTTTTAAGTGTCTTTTTGCATAATTGCCTTTTCGTGTCTCAGCAAGTACAAGGGTAGCACTTTATTATTTTTACTTGACTTAATCACAAGGTTTTCAGAAGCTTTCTCCTAGTAATCCAATTGTCTCCTCATCAGATTTACTTCATTTGTGTTGCATTGTTTGGAACATAGTAAAGACATTTGTGGCCTTAATAGCCTCTGCCCACATTTGTAACCTCTGTCAGTACCCCCTTGTTTCACTGGCAATTGATGAACATATTTATTTGGACCTACTTGGAAAACAGTTTGTGTATTTTCAAAAATTATTTACCCAGGTTATATCAATCTAAATATATATTATTTTTTACTATTCACGGAGAATGTAAATATTTTTTAAAAAGAGCTGAAGTATTGACAACATTATTGGCCATGAATTTTCATTCGGAAAAATAGTTGGTTTATCTTGCCTTCAAAATCTCATCCCCTGACTAAACTATTATGAATCATGTCAAAAAATGTCCTTGTCTCTTAGTATCTTTAATAAATTTTAATTCATATAATAAATTTAATATAAATAACAATTCATTCTATTTAAGCTATGTATTTGTCAGTGTCACTTCAGTTATCTCTTTGACAATATTGACTGATTTAATTAATTGACTAATTAAATCTCCAATCTTGCTGCACAAAGTATGTGAAGCAGCATATAGCCTATATTATGGTCATAAAATCCCATTACTGAAAAAAGCTTATAGATCATCTTGTCTCATTTATAAAAATAAGAAAGCATTGGCCCAGAAATATTAAATTATTTTTTTCAACATAATTAGTAGTTGAATGTGAACTGGAAACTAGTTTGTCTAACTTACACTTTGGTGTTGTTTCAAAATCCTGAATATAAAAAATAGTTTAATTTTATACATTTTACATTTGATACATCTATATGAAGGAAGATTTTAATAAGTATTTCCTGATAATGAAAATGAATAAGGTGATGACAATTAGCAATTTTTTATGTAATCTGAGATGACAGAGTCATAAAATATTTTTAACTCACTGTATAGTTTTGCTACACTTGTGTCCTTGAAAGGTGTCCCATGTTTATTTTAATATATGGAAGGTATGAATCTCTGGCCTTGAAATTAGGTGTGTAAGATATTTAACTTTTTATTTTCATACTTCTGAACATATTTTTCACCTCAGTGTTTATTTCATTATAGGAAACTAAAATTATTCAATTTAGAATTAATGTCCATCATTGAACTTTATTCAGGATTTGCCCTAGTTTTTAAGAGTTGCTGTTAAGTTCTGGGGAGGATTACTCACAGCCAAGTCCTGGGGAGAAACCCAGAGTTCTTTATAATCCACTGTTCACGCTGGCATATTTGATAGCATTTGCTGTTAACAACTCATTTCTGCTGGTTCCTTTTACGGCATCTAGCCATCCTGGCATCCATGGCCTTATTGGCAATTGCTTATGTGCAGCACATGTAGTCTTAAAGTTTGTGAGGACTTTCAAAATCTGCTTCAGGCCTCTCTTGTAAATGATACCGCATATCCATTTTTACATGTCTGCTTTATCACCAGGTTGTTCCAAGGAAACATAGGGGATTTGCTTGTTTGCTTTATTAAGTTTTCTGAGCCAGGAAAAAAACAAGTTCTTTAGGACTTTTTTTTTCTCCCATTCTTTTCACTCCACCCCACCACCTATTCACAACCTGCTAGCTCTCCTTGAAATTAGTAGGATAAGTCTCATCTCAAGAATTTCCCAACCGGTCTAGCTCCCTTGCATCTGTGACTCTCCTTCTCTATCTTGGCCTATGAATACCTCAAAACATCAAAAGACAAGTTTGTGATGCCCAGGATAGTTTTATGCCAAATTATTGTCCCTGAAAATTAATTGCAAAACACAATGTTTTGAGTATCCTTTCCTACATGCTTTATTTAAGTATTATTTACATACCATAAAATTCCCTATTGTTAAGTATGTAATTAATTCAGTGACTTTTAGTAAATTTTTGGATTTGTACAACAAATACCACAATCCAAAAGTAGAACATTTCCATCACTCCAAGGGACCTGTGTATGGATTGCAGTGCACAATCATATTCCGGCCATTTTCAAGTCCTTCCTAGTTTTTAATTTCTACATGATTCTTTTACAACTCCACTACATATTGATTCAGCTTCTCAGAAAGCCAGGGATGAATGAAGAGCTTCTCATAGCCCTGTATAGATTTCTAATTTCTGAGACCTCACTGTTAAATTTCCCTATAAAAATTACAACCTAAAGCTAGTTGAGTCCCTTGTCATTCATGTTCATCAGCTACTGAGATTGCTATTCTTACTGATCAGGCAGGTGTACTTTCTTCTCCAATCCAAAACAAGCAAACTCTATATAGCAACAAGCCTGCTAGTTTTTCTGGCCTGTACCATCAAACTCTGGAGGGAGGGTATTTAGGCAAGAATACCATAGGCTCTCACTGTTTAATTATTTTTGTAGACTTTCAAGACTAACATGTCTCAATTGTTGTAAATTTTTGATCAACTTCCAGAGCTCTGGAATTGTTGTTATTGGCTATTCTGTCCAATTTTAAAGTGGGTTACTAGGGAGAGGTTTTGCTGAGCTCCTCACTTTGCCAGACTGGAAGTTTGTCCCAACTATGAAAATCTTTTTTGAAATCCAAAATTTGAAAACAGACCCTTTTTTTCTTCTAAGCATTCTTTACCCTAGCCATAGTCTAGGACATCCCAAGTATTGACTGGAACAGGCAGAAACATGAGGTTGGGGGCAAATTCTGGAATTTGAAGAAATGCAGATTTAAAAAATCTATTATGAAGGTAACACAGAAATTTTTGATGTTCTCTCTCATGCTATAGAGATCCTTTTTTTTTCTTAGATTCTGATCAATAAGAAAATTTACATTCAGCATCAATGTACCTTGATAACCAGGTCCTGACCTGAAATGGTTGCCTTTCCCACTAGGTAATGATCTGGACCTTTCCATAAAACATCACCACACACTGTCCCTGTCAGTGCACTCAACACACAGAAATTCTCAGTAAATAGAAACCAAGGAAAAAAAAACATTACTTTTGATTTGGTAGAAAATAGTAGATGGGGAAGATAGAGGCAAAGGTGACTCTGATTTAATTTATTGTAAGAGAGAATTGGTTAAAAATCTTTAAAAAATAATTTAGCTTACTGTGTCATTTCTGCACATAATGCTTTTATAAAATTTACCTGAAAAGTATAAAAATACATTTTAACAAAAAATGAAAATTAAAGGAAAGTAGTAATACATGCAATACAAGTGAATTCATGAATTAAACATCATTCAAATTTATTCTTCAGTTTCATAGTTCAATGAATCTGAACTTTCATAAAGAATTTCAGAGAAATATTTTTGATGGAAATATTCATAATAAAATGAGCTTTTCTTAACAGTACATCAGGATATAAATGAAAATGGTGACAGTTTTATAACTGTTTCATAAAGACATTTAATTTTTGTATTGTAACTAAATATTTTTTAGGACTAAAAAGAGTGCTTTATTGTCCTATTTTAGACTCTAAGTTATCTAATCTCCTAAAATTGTCTGATCCCACAGTACACTGAAACAATATCTTTCAAAGCCTAAATAGGAAATGATGCAGGTTTAGAAAATCCTGCTGCTAGGCAAGAAAGCTGTAGCTCTTTACAAAATCTCTCAAAGACTACAGGGACAAAGTCACACAGCATCAATGGGTTGACGGAAATCTTTATCTCATTCTTTTTGGGTAGTTTTAGATTAAGAAGTTCTATCAAAAAGCCCTTGCTGTTTTAAATTATAGCTCATAGTAAGAAAAAAAAAAAAAACCCTGATTTCTCTTTTGGTTTACCATTTATATAAGAAAATTCAATTGTCTCTTATACACTTGGTTGCAGAGAACACAGTAAATTTCTGAATATCTTGCTAGCTTGCTTCATTAAATTGTTCTTCTTACATTTTGACTTTTTAAGTATTTAAACAGGTAGCACTGTATATGAGAAATAAAAAAAACTTCTCAAATTTTATATATGAGAAAAACTGTTTCATACACGTATTTAATTTGAAGAACAATTTAGGTCCATTCAAAACCATTAGATGCTTTGCTCTGACATTTAGTTATAGAATAAATGAGTCTCTTTCCAAGAGAGAAGTACCTTTCTTTGCTTTTTAAAATTATCTAAGAAAAATTCACAACAGAAACTGAATTTTCTAAAATACACAGAAATGGCTTCATTGTTTTGTGTCTAATAAGTATAAAAGTGCCTTGACATTTGTGTTACAACAGTAATAACCTTCTTTAAAGTCACCAATGTGCTTTTGTCTTAAAAGACCATAAATGTTTATATGCCACTGTACAGAACTGCTCAATGTGTATATTATCCACACATACACACACAGAGTTCAAAATAAAAGGCCGTTTACTTTGCACGGTTTCCACTTGTGGTGGAGTTGCACATGCACAGGATTGTTAGATTTTACTTCTGTTAGATAGGAGTAAAGAGATATTTAAATCTGGTACATATTGCATAGTGCAGTGGTTTTAGTCATGGGGAAACTACTAAAAATCACAGATGAACAAGAAATTAGTTTCACCTGGCATGTGGTGGAGTCAGACATTAATATTTTTAATAAAGTCTCTCAGATTTTAATGTGGAGCCAGATCAGAAACCACTGGTCTTGATTTTAGGATTGTTACAACATAATCCTAATACCATAAATACTCAATATAGGATATTATTTAAGGAAAATTTGCCCTTTTCCTTCCTATCAACTGAGAACTTTTCATCCTACACACTTTTTCCTAAAGGTAGGAAAACCTGTGACCTTTTTTCTCACTTAAATTTTACTTAAAGGCCAGAACGTCCTGAAGAGTCTAGTCCTCCTCTTTCCCTTTCTTACATCTAACCATGCTGCCATGTGTTCCTCTTTAATTGAGGATTTCCCAAGAAAAAACTACCTCATATCATTCATTCCAAAGGATGAAAGGCTAGTAAAAAAAATTCACTCTTCTCATTTCAAGCTCCAGATTTTAGATAAAATAAATGTGTAGGCATCCATGGAGACAATTACATATTATTTTACATATCCTATCAAGGAAAAAACTGCATGAGTAATTAATTAATCATTCCCGCAGTGAAAATGGGTTAGCAGCATCCAATGGGTTTGAGTTAAAACTAACGTGAAAATATAACAATGATCAGAATTAGTGAAATGGAAATAATTGCCAGTTATTAAAATACAAATAACCTAAGCTTTCATAAAATTATATACTATAATGATCAGTAACTAATATCCAAAACTTGTTTATGCTTAAAGTAGGCATTTAATAAATATTCATGAAATGAATGCATATGAACTTAAATGTCAGTGAACAGACTATCAGTTCAGCAGTCAACAGAAGTAGCAAACTGAAGCATCTACTTATTTAGAATATGGGAGCTACATTCTCACTCTATCACTTTTTAGTGGGGAAACCACAGGAAAATACTGCACTCACCAGTTCCTCCAAACTAGCTCAGCCAGACTCTGAGGAGTATTGTGAGGCTTAAGCAAAATCCGGCAATATGAATGAAAGCATTTTTGTAAAGTAATAAGTACTATGGAACTTTAAGATATTTTTAATTTGCAAAAATATTAGTGGCGCAGTACTAGTGAGTTTCAAAAATATTTGTACTATCTTACACTATCAACAGAAGCTCTACCAATGAGGCAAGCTTACTTCTTGGAACTTCCTTTAATAACATTAAATTTTAGTGTTTGTTTTTCTTACAGATAATTCACATATCGCATTATTTTTAACTTTAAAATGTATTTTTAAATTGTAAGACAATAAAGTATTATACTGAATTGATCCTACTATACAAATAATAATCACATTTAAATCATGAATGAAATTCCAACATTTGTGAGAAACAACTAGTAACAACTGAGCATATAATTTGCCATTTTCAACAAATTTACAACAATGATAATCTAAAACCTATTAAATGATAGACATTACTTTTATGTTTCACGATGCTTAGTCATTTTTCATAAATACTGCTTTGGTATTATTTTAAATAGCTATACTTTGTTTTTTATAAGTATTCCTCTTCTTTTAATCTTTATTTTATTTTTGAGAGAGACAGCAAGCACGAGCAACAGAGAGGCACAGAAAGGGAGACAGAGACAGTCTGAATGCAGACTGATGCAGGGCTCTAACCCACAAACTACAAGATCATGACCTGAGCATAAATCAAGAGTTGGACAAACTCAACCAATTGAGCCACCAGGTGCCCCTAAATAGTGATATTTTTCTAATATTTTTCTTCTTTATTTTCAGTTCTCACTTTTTGATTTTTCTGTATCTGTAACAATCAGAAATGCTATTGGTACTTCCTGCCAATATCTTCTGATAATAAATCATCATCACTTCTTGTCCACAAGTGAATAAAGCAAACACACACACACACACACACACACACACACACACACAATATAAATTTGTGGCTTGTGTGCTGATATATGAACATACAAATAATAACGATATACAGCTTCAGCAAATTTTGTAAGACCTTAAATTATTTTCTACACACAGAGTATAATTAAACTAGTAAAAATGACAAGTACCTAAAAAATGTTCAACCACTGGGGAATTCACTCAAAGTTAAAAACTATTAGAAAATATTTTGAACATTAATAACAATACAAAATATCAAAACTTGAACAAATGTAGCTAAAAGGGAAATGTAAAACCTTAAATGCACACATTGAGAGGAGAGACTAAAAGTAATGATTTACTTTGTCTCTCAAGAAGCTAGCAATGGAGGACAGCATTATGCTCAGAAAAACAAAAGAAGAAAATCATCAAAGAGCAGAAACAACCCCATGAGTGGGGTGGGGAGGAATAAAGTCTTCTGACTATCTAAGAAAGAGTAACATCAATCTTACACAAACTCATCCAGAAACTGGTAACAGAAGAAATATTCTACACTTTTCTGAATCCATCATGGCCTTAAAAAAAAAAAATTGACAAGAATGTCACAGGAAAAAAAAAAATTACAGACTCTATCACCAAATTCACATAAATATCCTAAACAAAATATAAGCTCATTAATTCAAAATAAAATATTTTGACCAAGGAGAATTTGTTATAGAAATACAAGAGTAAGTGTAGTTTAATATTCTATGTTAATAAACAATGTAAGTCTTCATATTTACAGAAAAAAATGGAATGAATTTA
Organism: Herpailurus yagouaroundi; assembly: GCF_014898765.1. Taxonomy (NCBI): domain Eukaryota; kingdom Metazoa; phylum Chordata; class Mammalia; order Carnivora; family Felidae; genus Herpailurus; species Herpailurus yagouaroundi. The sequence goes on from NW_024412405.1 coordinate 40,151,373, forward strand.
AACAGATGAAAAAGACTAACAAAATTTAACACCTATTTATGATATACAACAAGTCCTTAACAACTGAGAAATATAAGGTAACTCACAAAATCATATGAAAAATAACTGCAAAAACCTCACAACAAACATCATACTTAATGGTAAAAGAGTGAACACTTTTTCCCAAAATGATAAATGACAAAAGGATGTACCTTCTATTAAATACTGTACTAGAGGTTCAAAGCAGTAAAATAAGGGAAGAAAAATCTTTTAAAATCACAGAACTGGAATAGAATAAATAAAACAGTGTGTACAAGGAAAACCCAAAAGCAAATCTATAGATACACCTGCTGGGATACTACAACATGAATATTTCCATTTCTCTGAATGGTCAGAGCTTTCACAGCAAAAATTTCACTGGCTTTAAAGGATGACTGAATGGCAAACAAGTCCTGGAAATTAGAAATAATGAATGAACCCAGAGAGATTTGTAGGTTTATTCTCCCTGGAGCCACTTATTTACTCTCAGACTATGATTGGATAAGGGACATTCCCCTCCTCATCCTGGAGAGATTCTGTTAACTCTATAAAGATAGTGCCCATGGTCCCTTGAAGGCTCAATCTCTCTCAAACTCAGTCTCCCTCTCCTTCTGTCCTTCCCTCTCCTATGTCCCCTTCTACTTTGCTCTTGAGGAGAGGAGGTGTAGTTGTACAAATATAGGCTCCAAGATTCATAATTCTGGGGTTCCCTTCCATATAGCAGATCCACTCTCTATATGCAGAGCTTATCTAATTCCTGCCAGTCACCCTCTGGGGGAAAATGTGGTATGAAAAATTGGTGCTAAAATATTTTGTAGGTAAATAATTATTTGCTTCTGATCCAGAAACCTCATATTTACTGTATGGAAAAAGGAAAGAAAGAAAAGAAAGAAAAGAAAGAAAAGAAAGAAAGAAAGAAAGAAAGAGAAAAATTTTATTTGAATAAGTGAATTTAACACGATTGCTGAATATATAATCAATATCTAAAAAACAACTGCATTTCTATGTATCAATAATAAGTGCAAAGTGAAGGCTAAAAAAATATAGTATCAAAATTACTGAGTGCTTAGAAATACATTTAACAAAAGGTATGCATGATTTCCGTACTGAAGACTATAAAACATTTGTAAGAGAAATACTTAAGATACAAATGAATCAAACAGGTATATAGCATGCTCATGCTTTAAAAAACTCAATATGGTAGTTGTCTCAACTCTCTTCAAATTAATGCATGGATTCACTGTAATTGTGGTTGAAATTCAAGAAGTTTTGGTGAAATCTGAAAAACGGATTCTTAAATTTACATGGAAATTCAGAGGGCCAAATAGTCTAGGCAACCTTGAAGAACAAAACCAGAGTACCTTTACTACAATATATTGAGAAAACACATGACTAAAAATTTCAAGAAAGCAATGTAGAACTGCAAGCCTCTGAAAAATAAATATAAAATTATATAGTATATGGTACAAGTGAAGAATGCAGGCTCTGGAAAACAATGTTCAGGTTTTGAATTTACAGTGTCTCATTTACAATTTTGTGACCTTGGATAAATTATTAACTCCTCCAGGACTTAAATTCATATCACATAAAATAATGCTGAAAATGCTAGTTCTTTCTTAGAATATTGTAAGGATTAAATGAATTCAATTGCATAAAGTATTATGAACAGTGTCTGGAACATATAAACACCCAATAAGCATTAGAATCAATACTCAAGAGAAGAGGAAATAAGCTATATGAGAGATAAAGGGAGTGAAGGAAGGTTGATGTGATTGGAACACTGCGATCACAGGAGAGAGTGTTAGAAGATTATGCAGTGAAGGAGGCAAATGGTAAAGGCTGCTCCTGTTGATCATGATGAATATTTAGTAATTCAATATAATTGTGATTAGAAATGGAAACAATAGTACGCACATATTAGAAAGTTTTCAGGCTTCTGTGTGGAAAATGTGATTGTGAAAAACTGGTGAGAAGAGTATTAGTTTTAAAGTTGTTGTGTAAGTCAATACGAAAGAGACTAGTTTAGTGGTTTTCAGTTGAATTGGTGAGAACTGTCTTGATACAGGCTATATTTTGGAACCAGAGCTAATAGGATTTGCTGATAGACTGGATCTGCATAGTGAGAAAAAGAGAAGGACCAAGAATCAATCTGTTTTTGGTGTTAGCAACATGCAGAATGGTGGTATCCTTCAGCAAGATGCGAAGAAGGATCCCCTCCTCAGAAGAAGATTAGGCAGGAGTGAGAATTTAATGTTTCAGATATACTTAATATGGATTCTGTATTTTGTACCCAACTGGGACTTTTGAACAGATAGTTGGACGCTGAAGTCTATATATAGCTCAAAGGAAAGATTAGGGATAAAGATTTGCATGTGCAATGAATAGCATTTAAAATAATAATGGCAATGATGATTATAAATGTTTAGGTATAGACTCTTCTTCTGGTCAGCCTCTGTGTCAGAAGCTTTTTATGCTTTATCTCATTTATCTCTCAGAAATGATTATAAGGGATTGGTTCTATTTAGTATCCCCTTTAAAATAAGAAAATTAAACCTAGAGCTGGAATAATTTGCACATGATCACAAATAAGTAACAGAGCTATGATCTGAACAAATGATACTCTGACTAAAAGCTTTCTTTTCCAATTACATTACATTTTTTAACATCAAGTTACTTCCTCAAGTCAGAGAATAAAAATACGGCTTTCTAACAGCATATTGGTATTTTTGCCACTATTTTGTGTCTCATACACTTATGTCACATCTTACAAAAAATAAATATTAGAATTATTTTGCATTAAGAAAACAATAGTTTCTCCCCATATAAATTTATATTTTAATATTAACCTGATATTTTATAATCTTATAATGCAGTAACTCTCTGTCCTTGAAGAAGAAACCTGAAATGGAACTATATTTTTTACTAAAGAGTGTAACCTAAGCAGTGGCGAAGCACCATCACTAGGAGTAAAAATCATTTATTACACTGACTAAAAGTTGTTTCTTTTCTTACATTATGAAACACTTAAGATTTTAGTTAACTGTGCATTGAATATGAATTCTCTCTTGTGAATCCATCACCCTCCCATTTTAAACAGTTTATTCCCTTTGCAGATTCTCTTTTGTGGTCTTTTTGACACACATTTTCACTTTAGCTGAGTCTCTCCTGAATCTGATTTTTTTTTTTCATCTGCATAACCAAACTTCATCTCAACTCTCTTTAGTTAAATCAATAGCTGAATTTATACTTTCCACCAAAAATATTGACCAACTCTGATAAGGTAAGTGCTTGGAGAGAAATAAACTTCACACAGCACATCTATGAAGCCCAGGATATTTTTTCTGTCTTACTTGTTTACCCCATCCTCTTTATCTCCCTTCCTTTTTCCTAATTGTTCAGTAAAAAAGAGTTAATTCATGTCTTGGAGGTGACAGAATGCAGCCAGGGCAAGGTATGGTGAAAAATCAGCATCTGTGTAGGGCTTCCTTTTACTGAAAGATCCCACTGGGAGCAATGGGATACAAGCAGACAAGGTGCTGCTAACCTGGAGGAATAATTGTAACATGGCTACAAGGCTGCAGTTCTAGATCTTAAATCCTTTAGATAAATGCTGCCGTAAGGAGAAGTAGCCAGGATACAAAGCCCTGTAAACATGATGCTTTTCTTTTGAAATCTGAAGGACTCCTGAGACTCCCAGGTTTGGAAGCCCTTATCTAAGTGGGAGTATTGCTTTTTTTAGGATATTTTCTCGTATATTTTGATGGGTCTGTGTAGCCACTTCTTGGCAGTCCTTATACAACATACCAAGCTGAATAAATGAAACATTTTCTACAGTTCAAAGCGCTTAAATACAAAATACTATGCAATTATATTTCTATTCTGAGGTGTGTGTGTGTGCGTGTGTGTGTGTGTATATATATATATATTTTTTTAATGAAAGATTTCATTGGAATGAGTGAATATTTGAGAATAAGGAGCACATTTTCAAATAGCAAGATAAACAATTTGATGTCAAAAATGGTTTCCATTTATCATATTGCAAAGCAGTTGTCTTTATTTCAGTTTACCTAGGAAAATAAAGTATTTCAGCTCTAGTTTTAGAATTTCATCATGCAATTTACTTGTATAAGGCTTTTATAAGCAATGCATAGGTTATTAGGTTATTTTCCAGAGAGATATTGTGCTACAGTTTGTTACGTGTAGGAAAAGAAAATTTAAAAATCAACATTCATTTGTGCCCTGGTTAGAGTATGAAAATGCAGCATAGTATTAGGAAAATATTGTAGGCTTACAGTTAGACATACCTGAGTTGAAATTTTATTGCTATCAATTACTAACTGGTTCTAGGTATATCCCTTTAACAGCTCAGTTTGCTTAACTCTATAAGAACACATATTATTTAAAAATTTTTGGATAATGATGTTAATTGTTATAGACTAAATGTGTCCCCCTCAAAATTCATATGTTGAAACCTTCCCTACTTCGATGGTATTTGAAGATGGGGCCTTTGGAAATGATTAGGTAATAAGAGCAGAATCTTCAGAAATGAGACTAGAGTCCTTTAAATGGAAACTACAGAGAGCTCTCTTATCCCTTCCACCATAGAAAGAACCAGGAAACAAGCCTTCACCAAACACCAAATCTGCCAGCACCTTGATCTTAAACTTCCCAGCCTCCAGAAAAGTGAAAAATGAATGTTTGCTATTTATAAGCCACCCAGTCTATGGAGGTTTGCTTTAACAGCTTAAACAGACTAAGGCAGAAATTGTTACCAAAAGTGGGGTACTACTCTGACAAATCCCTAAAAACGTGGAAGCAGCTTTGGACTTCTAGTGGGACTCTTGGACTCTGGGTTGTGGGTTTGAGCCCTACTTTGGGTGTAGAGACTAGTTAAAAGTAAAATCCTGGGGCATCTGGGTGGCTCAGTTGGTTAAGCGTCTGACTTCAGCTCAGGTCATGATCTCATGGTTTGTGAGTTCCAGCCCCGCAGTGGCCTCTGTGCTGACAGCTCAGAGCCTGGAGCCTGCTTTAGATTCTGTGTCTCCCTCTCTCTCTGCCCCTCTCCCACTCACATTCTGTCTCTCTCTCTCAGAAATAAATAAACGTTAATTTTTTTATATAAATAAATAAAATCCTAAAAAAAAAATTCTAAGAATGATTCTGGTGAGAGCTTAGAAGAAAAAGAAAGAGAAAGTTTCAACTGTTTTAGGGAATACCTAAGTAATCCTGAATACAATATTGCTAGGAATATGTATGGTAAAGGTTATTCTGATGAAGTTGCAGGTAAATATGAGGAATATGTTATTGGGCAATGGAGGAAAGGTCACTATGAGGAATATGTTATTGGAAAACGAAGGAAAGGTCATCCTTGTTAAAAAGTGATGAAGAACTTGGCTAAATTGTCATGTTCTAGTGTTCTGTGGAAGGTAGAACTTGAGAGCAAAGAAACTGGATATTTAGCTGAAGCAATTTGTAAGCAAAGTATTGCAAGAGTGGCCTTCTTCCTGATTGCTTACTGTAAAATTTGAGGAAATAAAAGACTTAAGGTGGAACTGTTAACCAAAAAGGAATGAGAATGTAAAGATTTGGACAATTGTCAGCCTATCCATATTGTAATACATGAGGGTATAGCCAAATAATCACTTGATCAGATTAGTCAACCATCTCCATTAAAGCCAGAAATTATTGTTCAAAACAATTTCTATTGTTCATAAGCTAACCAGTCTATGGTAGTTTGTTACAACAACTCAAAGAGACTAAAATAGTAATATATCTATTGTAGAACAGATAGTACTCATTCAACATACACTTCCCCACTTGTCACCACTATTGCTTTATAACTGTAATTGCATTCAAGCATACCTTGCCCAATTGTTTTTAATAAATTGTTCTCAATAGTTTTCTAAACACTTTGGAACCAAGTTTGTTGAAGTAAAGTACTGAAATCAATAATACCCTGTCAAACTTTACAATTTTATCCTTTTAAAATAGGTATACCTATAATAATATAATACTTACATGTATGAAATCTATCTTTGTTTAATTTAAGGTGTTCAAACTTAACCAGTGTATAGGTATACAATGAGAAATTTAAATGTTTAGTTATTTTTCCAAATACAAAATAAATAACCCTTCACTGATGGTGGGATTTGCCAACTTTTGATGTTAACAGCTTTGTCACTTCCTGACAAGGGTGGTTCAGTACCCAATTTGTAATGGAGCCCACAAGATGAAAGTTACTTTTAAATACATGTACAAATAGTGTCAAAAGTAGTATTATTAAAATAAATGTGTTATCCTTGGAAAAATATATATATATAAATCAAGACAAGCCACACTGTAATTAAAAGCAATTAAGCAAATGAAAACAAGAATATGAGTCCTAATGGTATAGTCAGCCCTGGAAGTTGATGTCCTGAGGACTGTGCCCCAAACACATCACTGCTTTAAGCAGATGAACATTATATATATTGGAACAATTTTTCTGGGATGATAGAATTTGTTTGTTTATCTATGCCACGTCTAATTTAGGCTGTGTCAGCACTAGTAGCAACTGAACAAATGGATTTATTATTAGTATTAATTTTTGGCCTACAGAGAGCTATAAGTGATTCAGTTCTGTTATTGTAAAACGTGTGCCTATGACTAACATAATTCATTGATACTACTATTTTTTTATACCTTTTAGGACTACAAAACTCTAAAAACTGATTAAATATGTAGCAATTTAATCAGCCTACTTTCTGTACCTAAGTAAAAATGTGCCTTTGGGATACATGTGAATCTCTTTAGCCCACATACAGTGAACCATCACACTTTGATGATGGTATCCTACTATACCACTTGAAGTAAGTAAAAATTCAGGGAAAAGAAAACTCTGTGGCTTTCCAGTCAATATGCCCTAGATATTATGATATTTCAGGATGTGGAAATTTATACCAAAAAGGGGAGGAAAAGAAAAAAAATGAATTTTTCCATTTGCCTTTAGCATGTAAATATCTGTTGTTGTTTTAGGAGGGGTTTTTTGGGGCTGGTTTCAGCAGGAGAGAAGTTGGCATTAATCTGAAGTGTGTCAGTTTCAAAGGAAATTATTTCGGAATGTTTCTGCGGACAACAATTTAGTTTCAGTAGACCAAAAGCTAACATATTTCTCTGGATTTTTTTAATGTTTATTTATTTTTGAAAGAGAGAGAGAGGGAGAGAAAGAGAGAGAGAGGTAGGGGCAGAAAGAGAGGGAGACCCAGAATCCGAAGCAGTCTCCAGGCTCTGAGCTGTCATCACAGAGCTGGACATGGGGCTCAAACTCTGAACCATGAGATCATGACCTGAGCCGAAGTGGGCCACTTAACCGACTGAGCCACCTAGTTGCCCCTGCATTTTTTTTAAGAGAAACCCAAAGTATCCAATCTTAGGGTTTTATTCTATATCTTATAGGTATAATCTAATTTGCAGCCTTTTAAACTACATAAAATATTAGGCCGTAGCTAGATATACTAAAAATGTAAACAGATTTTAGCTTCAATTCTCCACATTTCCCATTCTCTCAGCATTCCCAGATGGGCAGCTTTCATGACATATAGAGTACTTTTGGGGTCTTTCCTTTCTCTTGTTTGCATACCCTTAATTTATTCATTCTATGATATAAATTGAAAAAACCCTCATAGATATTTCCTTTGCTTTTCAACAGATAAACAACAACAACAACAACAACAACAACAACAACAACAAAGGGTCTAAGTGATTTTAAAGCATTATTCATTGTATGTTTCTGATTGTTAGTCTGTATGGATAGGGAGGTGGATATGTTTAAAGATATTAGTATAACTTTTTCTAACACTCTTGAAATTTAACATTTGTATTTAAAATTAAATAACCTGAATTCTCTTTCATTTTGTATAAATTGCTTCCCAGGAACCAGTATCTTCCCATAAAGATGAGAATTACAATAAAAGTAAAACAAGGAAAAAATGTAAATCAAGCAAAATACAAAATACAGCAAAAAAAAAAAAGACATCTGTCTATGAAATGCCTACATGATACAGGAAATTTTATTCTCCTCTCAAATTATTAAGTTTATTGCTTTACTTCTTCACATATTTTATGTTTACACCTCTTCTCAGTTTCAATTAAATTCATTTTCTTATGCTGATGAGTCAACATGAAGTATATTTACTATTGAAACGATCATAATGCTAAATCAAATATTTCTAATAAAGCTCATTTAGAAATGACTAGAACAGTAGTGATTCGCTCCTTGTGTCCAAAGTAAGGCTTTTCTCAAAACCAGACATCTGGGACTGACATAACTTTCTGCTCAACTGTTTTATCTTCAAATATCATTTGAAAAAAGTTATGATGTTTTTCTTTCTAACTATTCATCACATCAAAGTAGACAACATACAAATCCATTTATAGACTGTTAATTATGTACAGGCCTTTTGCTTGACGATATTTTAGCGGTTTAATATGTGCACTAATCTAATTTCAAGAGCTTGGATTTTGAAGGAAGAAGAAGAGAAAAAAAGTGCCAATATCAAATATTTTTTCTGATCCTCTTAAGACTTTGGATAAATGAAGGTAATTTACCAAATAATTTCAACGTATTGTCTATCATCAATATCATCATTGTTGTCATTATTATATTTCCCATTCTCCATATAGTTCTTGAGGAATGACAATTTTTAACAAATGCTCTTTCATTTAACCTTACAATGGCACTGTAAAAATGATTATCTTACAAAACAACTAAAACCCAATAAAGTTTTTCTAAAATGCAACTGTGCAAGATAATACAACTAGGAAGTAATAATATTGTGTTTTAAGACCATGACTTCTAATTTTAATGGCAGAGAATATTTGTGACACAGAGAATATTTGCTAGCTTTTTAATATCTATATTTTATTATAATCCTAGATATTTGCATGAAGTTTCTTGGTCAGAGCAGATTATTATTATTTACACACAGCAAATAAAAACTGTGATTCTTTTGTGCCCCAATTTTTACTACTGATGTGGTACAATGAAAACCAGATGTCAATGTACATATACAAGGTCTGTATTGTAAGTGAAGGACCAAGGAAAAAAATCTGAATTTTATATAGGAAAGAAACCACAAAAAGATAGATCTCGACATTTACATAGGAAAGTTCTCTCATCCCCTTCAGAGAGTCTTTTTTGGAAATGTAAGGTGAAAGATCCTGGACCTCACTCTTTGGAATGCAAATGTATTTCTTCAGGAGAGATGTAATACCAGTGTTTCCAACTTCACAAGCCAGGGAATGTCTCCTGTTCCCAGTCACACCCCCTTGTGAAATCAGATTTATATTTCTGAAGAAGAAAATGTCTATATCTTTCTTACTAGCTAATGAGTTATAAATTAACTTCTATCCCTTGTCTTTTAGCCTAGGTCTGAAGTTTCAGTAAAATTTGCTCAAAAAGGCCTGTATATAAAGATAAACATATTTCCTAAACAGCCTCAGACCCGGGCTGATTTTGTATTTTCATGGCAAAAGTATACCATATATTAAAAAGAGTAGCAATTTCACAGAATCTAAGTCTCTCATAATTTGCAAAAGAAAATATCTTTTTTAAAAAATAATTTCAAATAGAGCAACTGAATTTATTTTTAATTGATATTAAATTACTAACTTGTAATTAAGATAATAATATGTAAATTAATGATAAACAAAGATAAGATTAGGGCAAAAAAAGAAAAGGAAAGATATATGCAGGAAGCACCAACAAGTCTCCAAACATTCTATTCTCTCCAAGGTATTTTTTAGCTTTTTGAGACCAAAGCTACAGAAGAGGATAATGCCATGCCAAGATGAGGATGAGGCAATAATAAATCACTTAAGAAAAAGCAGTCCTTGTGATTTCAACAGCTGTAAGAATTCAATCAGATTATTAACACTTCCTGAAAAATAACCTCTTATATTGAAAAGTCATCTAGCATTATTTTCTTGATAATAATAATCTGATCTCTTGTTACTGGGATTAGTTCTCTCATTCATTAGATTTTCCATGTTAAAATAAACTCAAATTGCATGGTTTCACTTAACATGTCATCAAGATTTGAGGTAAGCATCTTTGCTTTTAAGCATAGACCTTTTAATCTATACACATAAAAACAAGCAGCAATAATAAAACAGTTAACTGCTAACTTTTGAAACAATTGCAAAAGAAGTCATTCAAAAGTAATGTGAAAGAATTTCACATTTCATGTGTATTTTGTAAAATATCTGTATCCTCTATATATAATCTGGTGAATGTATTTTGTTATGATACCATTTTTGTTATTTTAAAAATAATTTCTGGATTTCCATAAAATGTCTTGATTTCAAAGTGAATGATTCCAGAACATCTATTGTTCTTATACATAATCATGTTCAGAAAGACATGTTTAAAATAAGCCTATTTTACTAAAATTGAAACTCTACTAAGAAATTGGTCATTATGCTATTTCTTTAATTCATACTTTACATAATGATATGTCATTCATGTGCTATGCAGTTTCACACTATAGGGGAAAAATCTCTACTGCTTTATATTGATTCAGGATTTCCTTTAGAGTATAGTTCTTATGTAAATGGTTAGCAACTCATTTTCACAAAGGTGGAATCCACTATTGTTTTATTTCCAAAATACTATCTATTTTTTTTTTCTTTTTTAAAGAAAGGCAGATTGCCAATGCAGCGCCTCACTTGGATGAGTCTTGGAAGCTTGACTACCCTACATTCTCCTCCAAATGGATCTTGAGAGCTTGTCTGGAGGTTCTAGCACAGGAACGCAGCTACTCTTATACCCCTGATCATGAACATTCCTCTTCTCTCAGCAAAGGCCGTCTTCAACTGACCAAGTGCACAACTTCTGGAAGGGTGTGGGGTACATATGGAGTGGGGAGGGACAAGGGATGCCCACCTAGCCAGCCAGATAAGCCAAATAAACCCTGGCAATCAATGGAGTGACAGATGTTGCAGCCAGATTGCCCTGACATTCCCAAAATCCCAAAATTTTAAAACGTCTTATTTAGTAAATACTGAAAATAGTTTCATTTAATCTAATTCATTTTCAAATGAAGCAGGTAAGTAATAATTTATACATGTTAATTGAGAACAAGATATTGTCTTATCAGTAGCAAAATGAATTATTAGCAAAATTCAAAGACTAGCTCTGGCACTGATTGCCTGGGGCAAGTTGACTGCCCTAAGTATAATTATATATGTGATAACTCTTGATCATGTAGTTGAAAATTTAGAAGCAGGAGTTCTTAAATGTCTCTTTCATTTAAATTCTAAGATCATATTACTTATAAAAGTGTGTATGGCTGTTCCATTTTATACAGGCAAAATTCTGTAAACTGAAAAAGAATATAATGTTATTGATAACACTGAACTATTCCAAAGCTACCTGTATTTACACTTTTTAAAAAAATATTTTAGTAAGTCCATTTTTGGTCAGTGGAAATTTTCAATGGAACAGGGTGGATTAATTTCCTTCCTTTCACAAGAGAGTGCCAAACCTGTGAGAAGTTGATTGAAGAATCGATATTTATAATGGGAGAATTGGAAGACCAAGAGGTGTCAGGAAAAGATGCTCATGCTGGGAGGGGTAATAGGTATCAATGAACATCAAGGTATCCACTCAACATCAAGTGCAAGTAAGCAGGCTAAAGGGTAGTTGCTAGGAGTCTAATTAGGAGCGAAAGTCACACAGAAGAGCAAGATTTGGCCCGGGGTGCATAAAATGGAAAGGAGGAAAAATTTGATGTCCTAGTAGGTAAGATTGGGTAATCTTCTAAATTAACTGGTAAACAGAAATAGGTATTATAACAATTCAGTTTAAAATATTGGGAGGAAATATTTTTAATGTAAGAAAAATAATATACAAAATGCAAAATATAATTATGAAAGGATGATGCAATAAAAAAATTTCATAGCAGAACTCACAAACTTGAATTTTGCTGCACATAAGCATGTTGAGATTTACTCTCAGTGACCCCCTTCTCCCCCACCCACACACAAAAGTATATAGTGGCCAACCTTTAAAAGCTTGAGACTCCACTTAGAAAAAAAAAAAAATTACACTCTTCAATGGATCCCTATTTCATTCAGAAACAAACTACATTCCTTACGATTTACTACAGGAATCTGTAAGAATTGCCCATACCATAACTTTACTTCTCTAACTTCATTGCCCATTTCTTTCACTTTGCTGTAGTCACTTTGGTTTTCTTGCCCTTCCTTCAACATATCATCTTATACACTAATACCTTCTTCTGTCTATAGTTCTTGACCCCAGATACCAGCACTGTTTCATGTCTTTGAAACAGATCTTTGCATATTCCTAAAGTTTTGGAAGACCCTATAACATCAGAATTATATTACCTCATAACAATATTTGTCTGGATCCCAGGAGCACACGTGTCTTTTACATGAAGCATTCATTCTTTTTTTACTAAAGTCTCCAATATTTCCTTTTGTTCTTTGACATTGTTTATCATCAACCTTGCACTAATTTCTTTCTTTCCTTTTTCAAACATTAAACAGGAATTTGAAGTATCTTTTGTGTCAATATATGAAAATATTAAATAGTAAGGAAAAACAAGAGAAATTAGGAAAGTGAAAAGTATTTCTCTTTATCTAACTTTAATATGCACTTGAATCACCATTATGAAACAAGCATTGGATAGTTCACTTATTCTATTATTTGCTGACTTTGTGGGAAATTGAACTTGAGGCCTCTGAATATAAATTATATGAATGGAGTATTAGAAGTTTCAGCTGGCATGGTAGGTTGAGACCAAATATTAATAATTAAAGAAAACGTAAATGTTATACCAAAAAGTTTACAATTAATGTTGGATGAGCCTGTGATAGAAACTTGACACAGTTTGTTTTAATAATTTCTATTCCAATTTATTTTTTATCAAAGCTTTTAGTTTTAGCTTTTTTTAATGAAAGATGTTCCTTTTAAGTTACAGGTACAGAAAAATTTGTTCTATACATTGGCATCTTCAGAGATGAAAAAATTCCATTTATTTATGCCTACATCAAGTCCTAAAGTACAATTCTGAGACTAATCCTACCCCAGAATCCCTTCCATTTCCTTGTTTTACCAACAGATGTTCTGGCATTTCCTTAAACAAAAATTGGGTTTCAAAGTTGCTTGACCATGATTGAAACTAAAGTGAAAGAAACACTAGAAATTATATATACCAAAAAGTGATAATTTTTCTATTTATAAAACATTCATAAAGAATAGCACTGTCATGTTAATAATTAAACAAGATATCTGTTACAGAATTTGGGATTTAACATATAGTTTCTTTAAAATATAACTAGCCTAGGGGCACCTGAGTGGCTCAGTCGGTTAAACATCTGACTTCCACTCAGGTCATGATCTCACAGTTTGTGTCTTTCTAAAAACAGTTTGTGAGTTCAAGCCCCATGTCCAGCTCTGTACTGACAGCTCGGAGCCTGGAGCCCCCTTCTGTGTGTGTGTGTGTGTGTGTGTGTGTGTGTGTGTGTGTGTGTGTGTCTCCCTCTGCCCTTCCCCCACTCAAGCTCCATCTCTCTCTCTCTCTCTCTCTCTCTCTCTCCCCTTCAAAAATAAAAATAAACATTAAAAATTGTTCAATATAACTAGGCTAATATTAACTTGAATTTTTCTTATTTAATAAATTGTCATGAAATGGGGAGGAGGGCCAGCATAGGTAGATGGAAATTAGAACTCACTGAAGATATTCGGAAGCAGTCATAAATGCTGCCTTCAAATTAAACAATAAAGCCAATCATGTAGAAATACATGTTTTTAGTCAAGAGATGGGGGATGCAAGAACACAACAAATTAAGGTAGAAGTCTAATGTTCAATGATGTATTTAGATACCCGTAGGCTATAGAGAATGTCAGAATCCTCTTGTGGATCCGCAGTGCAAAATATTACACTGACTAGTGTTATTAAATCATTGAATTTTAGGAGAGGGAACATTCTTAGTAGTATTTACTTCAATAACTTCATATTCAAAAAATTTAGATAAGCAAACTGACATGATGCCAAGAAAACTGAAGAAAAAACCACCATGGTTAAAAGAAAGGTCACTAGAATGAGATCTTAGTTCTAGTCCTTGTTTCATGACTCATTAATTATGGAATATTACACGAGTCATATAGTTCTATATGTTTGGATTCTCTACTGTTAAATGGTGATAATTATGCCAAACTACCTACATCAGAGGCCTGACAGAAAACAGATGATACCTTCAGTGGGTAATTAAAGATACTTTAATAAAGGTATTATGTTTCAAAGACTTGAATAGAGCTAAAGGAAACACTGGGAGTAAGTGAAACATCAGGGACTTGTTCCAGTACCATGACTGAGTTTCTAAAAACTGGATAGGGGCACATGAGAAGGGAAAAATATTCACTTTTAATATTTTCTTCTTCATATTTTCCTCCTCCATATCTTTCCCATTTGTTCCCTAACCACGCCATTAGAATACTAGGCATATATTTATAAACTAATTCATCAAAAATATGAACGAATGCTTGACAAGGGAGCCAAGAATACTCAATGCAGAAAAGATAGTTTTTTTCAATAAATGGTGCTGGGAAAACTGAAGCGTCGCATGTAAAGAATGAAACTGGACCCCTATTTTATACCACTTACAAAAATTAACTCAAAATAGATTAAAGACTTAAGTGTAAGAGCTGAAACAGCAAAACTCCTAGAAGAAAACATAGGGAAAAAGCTCTTTGACATTGGTTTTGGTAATGATTTTTTTTGGATGTGACACCAAAAGCATAAGCAACAAAATAAGAAACAAAGAACTGGGACCACATCAAACTAAAAAGCTCCCGCAAAGCAAAAGAAAAAAAAAATCAACAAAATTAAAAGGCAACCTATAGAATGAGAGAATATATTTGCAAACCATCTATCAGCTAAGGACTTAATATCCAAAATATGTAGGCACTCATACAACTCAATAGCAAAAACCCCCCCAAATAATTTGAATTTAAAAATAAGCAGTCGGGGTGCCTGGGTGGAGCAGTCAGTGAAGCCACTGACTTCGCCCCAGGTCAGGATCTCATGGTTTGTGAGTTCCAGCCCCGTGGTGGCCTCTGTGCTGACAGCTCAGAGCCTGGAGCCTGCTTCAGATTCTGTGCCTCCCTCTCTCTCTGCCTCTCCCCTGCTCGCACTTTGTGTGTATGTGTCTCTCTCTCTCTCAAAAATAAATAAACATTAAAAAACATTTTTTAAATAAAAACATAAAAATAAGCAGAAAATCTGAACAGCCATTTCTGCAAAGCAGACATACAAATAACCATCAGGTACATAAAAAGATGCTCAACATCAATGATCATCAAACAAATGTAAATACAGACCAAAATGAGTTATCATTTAATACTTCTTAGAATGGCTGTTAGCAAGAAGACAAGAGATAACAAAAGTTAGCAAGGATAAGGAGAAAAAGAAACCACTGTGCACTGTTAGTGGGAATGTAAATTTGTTCAGCTAGCACTGTTACTGGGAATATAAATTTGTTCAGCCACTATGAAAAACAGTATGCAGATTAATAAAATAATAAAAACAGAGCTACCATATAATCTAGCAATTCTACTTCTGGGTATATAGCTGAAGGCAACAAAAGCACTCTCTCAAAATATCTGCACCCCCATGTTGACTGCAACATTGTTCATAATAGCTAAGATACAAGCTAAATGTCCAATAATGAAAATATGGAGAAAAAAATGCAGTATATATACACACAATACAATATTGTGTGTACATATACACAATATTCAGCCATAAAAAAGAAAACCCTGCCGTATGTAGGAACACAGATGTACCTTGAGGGCATTATGCTAAGTGAAATAAGTCAGACAGAGACAAATACTATACTCTCACTTATATGTAGAATTTAAAAACTGAACTCATAGAAACAGACAGCAGAATAATAGTTGCTAGGGTCTGGGGATGGGAGAAATGGAGAACTGTTGGTCAAAGGGTACAAATTTCCAGTTGTAAGATGAATTAATTCTGAGTATCTAATGTATAGTATGGTGACTAAGTAATACT
Source organism: Herpailurus yagouaroundi (assembly GCF_014898765.1). Taxonomy (NCBI): domain Eukaryota; kingdom Metazoa; phylum Chordata; class Mammalia; order Carnivora; family Felidae; genus Herpailurus; species Herpailurus yagouaroundi. The sequence goes on from NW_024412405.1 coordinate 40,167,470, forward strand.
GTATTATATACTTGAAAGTTGCTAAGAGATGTTAAATGTTCTCACAGCCACAAAAAAGAAAAAAAAAAGCAATTATGTGAGATGATAGATGCATTAACTTACTTTATTAAGACAATCACTCTAGAATATTTTTATGTATCAAATCACCACATTGTATACCTTCAACTTACAGAATGTTATGGATCAATTATACCTCAATAAAGATGGAAAAAATATACCATGATAATGTGTCACCATTATGAGTGAAAACTAGGAAATTTGTAGAGTACAAAAAAATAAAAAGAGAGAGAGAGAGAGATTTCTGGATTTCTAGCCAAATAATTTGAGCAGACAAAATCACCCAATTATTTATAAATTATTTATATTTGTTACAGGGAAGTAAATGCAAGCCCAGTAAAACTCTCCAGAAGCTATTTATCTGTAGTTTAAGATATTGAGATCTGTTAATGACCAGCTTGTCTAGTCCCTACATTTCACAAATAGGGAAATATGTATAGAGAAGCACACAGAATTTTTTAAGACACAGCTAGAGCCAGGCTCGATGTTCTTCTCAGCATGATATATAGCCTCTTTATTTAGGGCAGATGTTATAATATTTCCATAGTATGTAATGTTTGAGTTTTAAAACAGTGTTTGAAAATTTCTTTTTCAATGAAGCAAGTATAAAACAAAAAAGATTAATTCAAGTTTATTTTAGAACTGGGTTATTTGACTAAAGCAAAGAAACAGCAAACTGATTGTTTTAATTTCACAACCTTGTTATTTTCTCCCAAGACAAAATTTTCCTCGTGTTTAAGTAAGGAAGTTTTGACACTGTATGCATCTATCCCCAAGATGGGAACAGCCACTTCCACTATTTCCTGGTTAATGATCAGAACAAAAGGGGTGGGAAATTATATAAATCTATTTAGAAAATTCAGGATTCCATCTGTTCATTCCGGGACATGATGCTTCCTTCCCTTCCTTAACTACAACAGCCTGTTAGATGTCAGGCTGACCAAAAGAAGGCCCAGAGCATCCAAAATTAATTCTTGACTCAGCCATCTAGATTATTTTGTTCGATTAAAAGAGTTCTGGATCACAAGGATAATAATGACTACGCAGTCAAGTACACTGTTGGTCAAATCTATAATGGGCCAAAGTAAGATCACATTAGAACTCACATTAGAACATGTTTAATTTTTTTTTGCCTTGAATGGACTACAGCAGATGAAATGTTTTCATGTGAGTAGGGAATGATTAAAAAAAAAAAAAAAAAAGAACGAGGTTATAACTATTGGAATGAAACACACTGACTTTTACCAGAAAGGAGAGGTAAATGCCTCAGAGCGGTGTTTTAGACCCAGAGAAGTCTGAGGGATGGAAAAACACCAGTCATCTATCTCTTTTAAAATTCACAAAACCTTCATTAAGAAAGGAAAGCACTAGAGCAACGCTCCCAAACCTTGCTGACACTTTATCTCTGCCATTCTCTAACAGATTTCACTGACCACTATTTGATTACCGTCTTAATCTGAGACATCTGTCAGAAACAGCAAGTGAGGGTACCCAGCCTCTGTACTCACCACACATAACATAGGTCAGCTCCTCCAGATGTTATCTCCATGCTGATTCCCAGTCATAACAGAGTCGGTCTGTGAGGTGGAAGGATTCTGTTCTGCCAGCGCATACAGCCAGGGTTACATTTCCGCAGAACACGCGGAGGGCTGTAGGTTCGCGGCCTGAGCTTGTGCCGGTTGCTCCCCGGTGTATAGCTTTGGGGGTCCCCGCTGGGCGCAGCTTTGGCTCTCTACACCTAGGCGAGTCTCTAGGGCGAGGCACGGCAGCACTGTGACTCTGATTGTGCAAAGTGGGGAAGTCCACGAGCACAGGGAATTGTACAACAGTGTGAGGCAAACTGCTCACTGACAAGCTCTGGAAAAGGAGTTCAGCGCAGCCCCCGCCACAAGCGCGTTTCTCGTCCTGGGACTACTTACAGGCACCCGTAGATCTCTGGAGATCCCGCGAGATCAGGAATCGGCTGAAAAGTGTGGTTGTGGCCGCAGCTCCTGCAGCCATATGGCGCCTTTTGCTACGCTTTTGCTGAGGTTCTTCCACAGCCCTCAGGACTAGCACTTCAAAATGAAAGGTTCAACTCAGATATTTGAAATGCACTATCCTTTCAGAAATCACATTGGAGGCTTTGTGGTTCCCTCAGTGTCCACTGGTTCCCTCAACCGATAGTAGGCCACACAGAAGAAGCCCTAACAACTGAAAACGTAGCTTTCTTTTCAGGGTGACCAGGTGCTCCATCAGGGCGTACTTTTTGTGTGGAAGAGCAGGCAGTCACTTGCCTCCTTGTTGGAAACGATTTGCTTCTTAACTTGAGGTTGTAGAGATCTTCAAATATTTAGGTAAGCATTATCAGTAGATTATCTAGCCCTCAGGTAACCGGAAAGAACTTTCCAAAATGAGCCTATCTTTGGCTATTTAGGCAATCTTCCTGAAAATAAAAACAAACACATTATTTATGTGCATCCTACGGGGAGTTATTCCTATAATGGAAGTTACTCAGTTAAAAAAGTTTCATGGAATATGCCTCTGACTTTGGATGAAATTTTCAGCAGTACAACTTTGGCACTAGAAGGCATTCAGTTCAGGTCAGCTACAACTTCTTATACAGGATTGTTATGAATGATAGAATTGCCCTAAACTTGCCCTATTAGTCCATGATAAAGCCCATGCAATTGCTAAAACAACTTTCTCAATATGAATTAGTACTTTGGAAAAGGTGGAAATGTTGGTACAGAAATTTAATGAGAGTCACATGGCTTTTTAAGGTAGACTTGGGTGCTTTATGGGATTTGTTTGGTTCATTTTATCTAGGACATTGAGGTCAGTACCTAAATTAGCCTCACCCTGCAACTTGGAGACCTGTTGACAGTTGCCTTAATTAAATGTTATGGGAGACAATTGAACAGATGTGTCCCAGTCTCTGTAGGACAGATAATCAGAATCATTGATCAAGTGGCATGCTTATGACACAATATTATGTGTGTCTGTCATGTTTCATGTTTATTTATATCTTGTAAACAAGACATTAATTTCCCTTCATTAAAAATACTTTTTTTCAGTCCATCTTTTCAAGGATGTTTGCATAGTGCACAACATTGGAAGATACATGCCTTCCTTCAGAGGAAGAGACAAGTGTGTTTTCCCTCTAGTATGATGACGATGATGTCTTCCTTCGGAGAAGAGGGTAAGCATGCTTACTATCCATTAGGAGAGCCAGTTTCCATAAGCTCAATATTCCTTTTTTGTAACGCAATCCATTTTATTTGCTGGTATCCATCTATGCCATCCCCATGGGCCCTGCAGGAGTTAGGGACAAGGTGAACTAATGTAAATATGTTAATGCTCATTCTGCTTTCTGTGCCATGAGTAATAAAGGCCTTGGTCTCAGACTAGGAGTTTTAGGTCTTCAGCCAACATCCATGAAAATGGGGCAGACTAACACATTAGTTTGCAAATAGGGTAAAATCTCAGGCTTTTTACAATTCTTGGCATCCTGGGTCATTTATGGACTACCTATTTATCTTGAAAAATAACATGATTAAATTGTCCCTTCACTGAATATTTAAATGCATTTCATGCTGAGAATCTCTTACAACTGTGTGTTGTATGTGTGTGTAAATATATAAAGATTGGTAGGATTATCAGGCTGAGTTATAAAGTTACAGAATGCTTTCAGAATCCTAGACCCATCAATCAGCAATAACAAAACAGCATGCTTCACCTTTAAATGGTGACACAATGTTTAGCTACCTCGTTAAGACTGAATGTGAATAATAATCTCTAATCTTTCCCCAGACAACCTCATTTAATATTAGAAGCCTTCTCTCGTTAAAACAACTTGGTGAAATTCCCAAGAAAGGGATAAAGTTGGTATTTATACAGTTCTATTAAAATGAAGGTCAGGTTTTCAGCCAAAGAATCATTAGGAGCAGGCCACTAGCCTCTGAAAACCTTCACTGCCTCAGATCCATTATGGAGCTGATTAGTAGCAGGAACTTTATGTAATAAGTCTCATTACCCCCATCTGCTGTATATCCTCCTCGTCCACCTCCCCACAATCCACATATTTTGTTCCACAGAAATTGTCATTTTTCTTGGTTGTATGCCAATTTGCTACTGTAATGAAAATGTTCCAAAGTAAATGCCACTCCTAGGACAGGATGTCATATAAAAGATAGTGACTATAGACTCTGTGTAGTAGTTGGACATCAGAGCTTATAACAAAGATTTGCATTTCTAGTATTTCAGTGATTAAATCATCTTAGATGTAGCAAAAGTGAAAGATAATTTTACTCCTTTAGATGTCCTGTAAGGAAAAAGAGGTAAGGGGTGGGGAGGGAGATGTTTATTGACAAGCTTTCATTTTTTCCTAATATTCCCTGGAAGAATATGAAACACCAACATACATAGTAGTGCTCCTATACTTTTAGGATTAAAGATTAAAGGTGACTTTCAAATGTATTTCTGTGGTATCCTGTCCATTATCTAATCCAAAGAAAACATTTTATTGTACCATAACAATTTATTTACTTACTGTTTGGCTATACTGGACTGTATTTGGCTTGGAAGTAGACAGTATATCTTTTTTGCATTTTTATATCAATTTCAAGAATTTGATTTATAACATCTGGAAACTTGAGAAATGGTTTTTAAATGAATGAAGTTTTGATTTTAGAGAGCTATAAGTTGTTTTGTTCTGTGATTCCACTGACGTTGTACAGTTTCTGTCCATGATGCTAGTTTGGACAGAGAGGGATGCTATAGGACAAAATGAAGGAGAACTGTCAGTAGCCACATTGAGCTGGAAGCACTGTATCTCAGAAGATATGCTATGGATACACAAAGCTATAATCAAAGAGAAAGACTGAGAACAACCCCAACAAGAAAAGACAAAAGCCACCAACCAACTAACAAAAATAACAACCCGTAGGCTTTCCTATTCCCATTCCATCCAAAAGTTTGAAATCAAAAGCTATAGGAATCAAATTTTAAACTGAAATACTGAAGCAATGTATTGGATCATATTTGAGATAGGAGAGAATGAAAATGATACAAAGCAGTTAATACTTGCTTGTTGAGCACTCAAGATTTGAATGTCCATAAACATAGAAATATCCCTGCCTTTTAGGGAAAGCTTCAGGGAAGACTCTCCTGGAATGGACACAATTAGCCTGGCTGTGCCTCACTGAGCTAAGCCAGGAATAGTAAATAATCAATCATGGTTTCTCCTAGTTCATTCAACAGACAAGATCTATCTTTCCTTTGTTCTTTAAAAGAATACAAGGCAACTCAAGGTAAAGAATATATCAGACTTAAAAGAGAGAGTTTGTAGGGGTGCCTGAGTGTCTCAGGTGGTTGAGCATCTAACTCTTGATTTCAGCTCAGGTCATGATCTCACAGTTGTAAAATCGAGTCCCATGTCATCAGGCTCATACTGACAGCGAAATGCCTATTTGGGATTCTCTCTGTCTCCCTGTCTCTCTGCCCTCTACCACTGGTGCTTTTTCTCTCTCCCTCAAAATAAATGGATAAACATTAAAAAAAGAGAGAGAAGGGCGCCCGGGTGGCTCAGTCCATTCAGCGTCCGACTTTGGCCCAGGTCATGATCTCACAGTTTGTGAGTTCGAGCCCCGCGTCGGGCTCTCTGCTGACAGCTCAGAACCTGGAGCCTGCTTCAGATTCTGTGTCTGAATCTCTCTGCCCCATCCCCACTCATGCTCTGTCTCTCTCTGTCTTAAAGATAAATAAAACATTAAAAAAAAAAAAGAGAGTTGTTTTAAGTAATTTAACATGGTTCATTTAAAACAGACACTAATTAAGTTATAAGCATGGCTAGGAACAAAAAATTTCTTCTGGAATTTCAGCTACACACATTAAATCTTTTCACTCTTAATAGCAACATCTATTTCTCTTATTTTCCATCCTTTTGTCTCTCTATAATTCAGTTCACCTATTAACCTGATTTTCAGTTGACAAGTCTTACTAATACACTCCACCTCCACTGCCCACCTTCTGCTGTTAAACACATCCATTGAGATTTTTATTCCAATTAAAGTATTTCTCAGTTCTGGAATGTACATTTGGTTGTATAGCACAGATTTCAGTTTACTAAAGAAAATCTCAAACTAGTCATTTATTTTCTTGAAGATGTAAACAGTCATCTTAAAATCAATGAATCTAGATATATTTGGGAACCCAAGACCAGACTCTGTCATTCCAAAGATGTATGTTTGCTTTCGGAAAGGCATCGTAGGGCTCTAACAATACTGAATCAATTTAATGTACAAATTAAAAAAATTTAAACCTCACTCTCAGTTCCTGAAAAGCTAGTTCATTTTCCATATACTGTCACCTCCAGAGTGTAACTTTTCAAGGTTAAAACTGCAATTGTATGAATATGCCTATGGTGAGGGGAGTTGGAGCAACAAGGGAGTCATAGGGAAGTAAAAGTTATTTGGCCTTTCTTTGGCATTTCCTCCTAACCTATGTTAATATTGAAAGCTCTACTCAGCATCTCTGTTTTTCAGTTGCCTCTTTAAAATTTGCTGATATGTGTAGTGTAAAAATCCCCCTGCAAATCAGAGCTCATTCCTCTGGGTTTCTATCTTCTAGATCCTGTCTAGTATTTCTTCGTTGGCCTATAAAGCTTTCCAAAATTGTCAGAGGAGTTTTTAAATTATTAATCTGCTCTTTAAGTTTTCCTCAGAATTACATAATTTGATATCAGCAGAAGTCCTGAATTACATTTAAAATGTAAATCATAAGAGGGGTGCCTAGGTGGCTCAGTTGGTTAAGCATCCAGCTTCAGCACAGGTCCTGATCTCATGGTTCCTGAGTTCGAGCCCCACGTCAGGCTCTGTGCTGACAGCTCAGAGCCTGGAGCCTGCTTCAGATTCTGTGTCTCCCTCTCTCTCTGCCCCTCCCTCATTCACACTCTGTCTATCTCTCTCTCTCTCAAAAATAAATAAACATTACTTTTATTTTTTTTAAATCTAAATCATAAGAGAACAAATTGAAGAATTATAAAGCTTATTTATAATTACAATGGCATTATCTATCTTTGGGATATTATACATTTTTAGATAAAACTGGACCAAAAATTATATGAAAGTGTACTAATTTTCCCTTGTGTCATAAATTTTAAAAAAATCAAAAGGTTTCACATAGCGCATAAAGGTGGCTTGGAGCAAGATGAATGGGTAAGGCTCCCTTGATTCAATAAGAATAGCACTTCTATTACATGTCCATACACAAAAGTTCCTTTGAAGAAAGGGTTCTTCTGCTTAGACATAATAATCAGTGATGTTTGCAGAGGTGTTAAGAATTTCTAAGCTGCATAATGACAGGAAAATGTTTTTCTATTTCATTACTGTTGTTCTAATATATGCCATAGTACCTGACACGTTAAACCTGTTCTCAGTCATATTTAGTGAGTAAAGGATTGAATTACTCACGAACTTTGAAACACAGAATGTAATATCCACAAAAATAATTGTTGAAATAATTTATAATTTTTAATTATTTAATTTTAATTAAATTTTATTTAAATTTTAAAATTCATATTTTATAGATTTTATTAGTATATGACTTACATACCAGAAAGGTCATCTTCTTAAAATTAACAATTCAAAGGTTTTTAGTATATCACCATATGGTTGTTATTTATGGTTTTTTTTAAATTTTAATTTCAGTATAGTTAATATACAGTGTTAAATTAGTTTGATACAATACAGTGATTTAACATTTCCATAAATCACCCACGACAAGTACACACCTTAATCTTCAACACCTATTTCACCCATACTCCCACCCAACTCCCTTCCAGTAACCTTATTTGTTCTTTATAGTTAAATCTTGGTTTTTGTGGCTTTTAGCCATCACCATTTGGTTTCATGGTTTTTATGACTTTTATGGTTTTAGGCACCACCATAATCTAATTTTAGAACAGTTCATCATGCCAAAACCAGAATTTGTACCCCTTAACAGTCACTCCTTGTTCCCTTTCATCTGTACCTACCCAGTCCCCCAACCCTAGGTAACCACTACCTATTCCTTGCTACCTAGATTTGCTTATTTGGATGTTTGATACAAATAGAATCATATAATATGTGGTCTTTTGTGATTGGCTTCTTTCACTTAGTGTAATTCTTTGAGGTTCATCCATATTGTAGCACATATACCTTTATTTTTTTTATTGCTGGATAATTTCCCATTACATGGATATGCACCATTTTATTTATTTATCAGTTGATGGACATTTTGAAATACATATTAAAACTATAATTAGATACTTATTCAGACCCATCAAAATAGCTATTTTTTAAAAAAGGCAATAAGTGTTGAGGAGAATGTGGAAAAATTAGAAGTCTCATATGTTGCTGGTGGGAATATGAAATGGTGCAGACACTTTGGAAAACAGCTTGGCAATTTCTCAAAATATTAAATGTAGAGTTACCATATTATTCAACAAATATATTCCTAGGTATCTCCTCAAGAGAAATAAAAGTGCCAGTGGAAACCTTGTGCACAAATGTTCACTAGAACATTATTCACAAGAGGCAAAAGAGTTGTAATGGCCTATTTTGGTCTTTTAATCTACATAATTGATTTTTTCATATTCTTTTCATATCTGTATTTTTTACTGGCATAGTTACTATGATTTTATTTCAAGTTATCTACCCTAAACTGATTTTGGCTGCTAATTAACCTAATGTAGCAGTGTTGGCTTTTTTAAAATTTATTTATTTCCCCCCCCAGTCTAAACCAGCTAGTACCTATTGCCTTTATTCATTTATTGACCAATCACAAGTTTTTGCTGAGTATCTACTATGCATTAAGAACTGTAGCAGTTATATAAGATTCAAAATAAACCTAAGAATCTATGAAGTCATCTACTGGAATGTCAGGTACACAGGAGTCACTTAAAGAAATTTATTACATTCATAAATGAATACATATGCAGCCCAGGTGTTCCAGGGTTAAAAGATTTACAAAGGCAACTGTACTACACAAAAGGATATGCAAGGTACTGTATAACAAGACATTTTAATCAGTCCTCTTTTCTAAGACTCATGGTATTCCTAGTGGTGAATATGCGGTTTCACAGTTTGAGATTCTTTGCCAGTTTTGCTGTGATTCATAACTAACTTTCTTCTTTTTTTTTTCATGTTTCACTCTTTAGCTTACTGTCTTACATAAATGCTTATATGGTAATATCAAATTTGAAGCTTGATAATCAAATATTTAATTATAACAAAAGTGTGCCTATAACTGGTACTATTTTTGTTAAATTGGTGCAAGTTTCTTTTTTAGAACACTGCCAATGGGTCATTTTCTGTGCTATTTATCCTTTTTGATCTTCTTTTTATTTCAATGTAAATAATAGAACTGGATTTTTTCCACATATATGACACATATTTCACAATATGTTATTTTAAAACTGCAGTTGGCTGAGAGCTTAATTCAAAATGCAGCTCATTTATGAAAACCATGTTGGTGGGATGAACTGCATATTTTAACTTAGATTTTTTACAAATAATTAAAGATAAGAGATATATTCACAAATTAAGCTCTCATTTAAATAATCAACCTATAATGTATTGCATAAAAATAATCTTATTAAAAGTAATCTTGCTGACATGTTAAAATTTTGAATTGCAAACCTAGTAACAATAATTAAGAGTGTTGCTGTTGTTCCAAGCATTGTACTATGTACTATAGTATAATAATAGATCATATCATTTCATTCTAATAATCCTATGAGGTATTATTAGTTTCATTTTACCAATGAAGAAATCAAGGCTTAAAAGAGTTATATATTTTTCAAGGTCAAATAATTAGTGTGTGACAGAGCCCAAGACTGATGGTTTGAATCATATAGTTATACTAGAACAGATTTGATTTTGTTAAGAGTTATAGAATATATTCTTTTGTATTTCCTTGATTATGCTATTATCAATATCAGTCAAATAAATTAATCTTATTTGAGTGCATGAAGACAGGGACTGCACCTTTTCACCTGTTTTTAGCCTCAAATTCCAGCAGAATATGGAATAATGCAGCTGTTTGATTAATACCGTTTAGATACAAATCATTTAACATCTTTTTAGTATGGGAATTTGAATCTGATCTTAAATATCTCCTTTGAAAAAGGGCTTATGATTACTTGGAAAATAAGGAAAGATCACAAGGGCTTGTTTCCAAATATTTGTTCTTATAAATTCACATGTGGTTTAACGGTCTCTTGATAATTAATTTTACTTAAGGGGAAAGGGTAAAATGAAAAAGTGGCTTCTGAGAAAACTATTCTTATCATTGTAATCCAGTGCTTCCCAAATATCACATTTTATTGCTTCAGATCTTTTAAAGGCTAGATTTATTTTCCAGATTCATAAAAAATTAAGTTACTTTTGATAGGATCCTCCAGTGTAGGTACTAAAGGTTTTAATTAGCATGGAAATTACTTTAGAAATTAAATTGTAACAATGAACCAAAGATCTTTAAAATTAACTGGAAGCAAGTATTTAGTGCTTTTAGAGACCTTTATATCACAGCAAATGCATAGTAACTAATTGGCTATCTTAATACTGTAATTATTGTTTTCTGCTGAAATTATCTTCATTAAAATAATCTCCAAGAGAAGAAAAATAACCATGATATCCAGTATCTTCCTTTCTAGTATTTTTTATACAAGGTAATAGGAGCAGTCAAGCATTATCCTCTCCTTTTTCTTTCTTTAGCTAATCACTAGAGTAAATTTGATATTTAACATTTCTTTGCATGTCTTTATACTATTTCTACTTCCGAATTTTTTTATTAAGTTTATTTATTTATTTTTTGAGAGAAAGAGAGAGAGAGAATCCCAAGCAGGCTCCCAAGCAGGCTCCAAGCTGTCAGCAGAGAGCCTGATGCAGGGCTCAACCTCACACAAAGCAAGAAATCCATGACCTGAGCCGAAACCAAGAGTCAGACACTTAACCAACTGAGCCACCCAGGTGTCCCCCTGAATTTTTTTAAAGTAATTATATTTTGCAGAATACCTATCATTCCCTAGTGTAATTTTCAATTCAACATCATGTTTTTGGAATTTATCTGTTCTGATATACTTTGTATAGCACTTAAATTCTGTATATGATTTCCTGTAAAATATATACTTTGTCAATTTTCCTATTGTACTAAGTTATTTGTTTCAACAAACAATGGTCTGATGATGAATGTGTGAGAATTTCTCTTTAGGATCTTTATTCAAGTAGATAAGGTGGTTCATTATCTTTCAGTATTATCAATTTCCAGTTTCCCATCCAAAAAATTTGTACAAATTCTGAATTCCACTAGTATCATCTAAGCATATCTTAAAAACTTAGATTTATTATACAGTTTAAGTATTGCTAGAGATTGTTAAAGGTCTCATATAAAATGATTTCTCAAGGTTTTGATTTGCATTTTCCTAATTATTTAATGAGGCTGAGCATCTTCTCATATAAAACTCTCTTTTGGATGAATCATTTGTTCATTTCCTTTATTCAATTTCTTTTTCTTTTTTCTTGTTTTTTTGTTCTGTTTAGTTTTTTTTTTTTTTTTTTTTTTTTTTTTTTTTTTTTTTTTTTTTTTT
>NW_024412405.1:40179144-40333401 GCF_014898765.1 Herpailurus yagouaroundi
TTTTTTTTTTTTTTTTTTTTTTTTTTTTTTTTTTTTTTTTTTTTTTTGCTTGTGTTAATATTTGGCAAAATAATTTGTTCCATTCTGAGGCATATAATTTTACTTTCCTTATGATGACATTTTGTAAAGAAAATTTTAAATTATTGTATTTAAGTTAATCCATTCTCACCTCAGTAAGCTGTGTTGTTCTCTATAATTTTTGGGGGGACATAAGGTAGTCTTCTATAATTTATATCAGTTTCAAAGATTTGATCTTCATATTTAAGGCAGTTTCCAATTGTATAGGGCATATATCTAATTTTTTTTTTTCTGTAAAAAAACTGATTGTATCACTATCATACATTAAATAATCCAGTCTTCCTCCATGGATTCGAAAGGACCCTCTTTGATATATTCATTGACTCATGCTTTCTAGTAGCCTTCGTTGGAAAATATTTGGGGACAATCATGTTTTAGTCCTCACATGCAACTCTTCTGTCTCCATTTCATAAGAGGAAAAGGATCTTTGATCTTTTCCTTCCTAAAAGGTATTCCTCAGGTCATTTTTTTTCTCATTTTACTCACCTAGACATCATTAATAATATGTAAAATAGCAATAATAGAACCATACATACCTTTTCATTATTTTGATGTGAAAGCCTATTAAGTGTCATCATTAAGTATTATGACTAGTCTACTTTTTAAAAAAAACTTACTGTGCTAAGAGCACTTCACATAAGACCTACCCCATTAGCAGTTTTTTACGTGTACATTATAGTTGACAACAGGTACAATGTTGTTCAAGATCTCCAGGGCTTATTTTATCTTGCTTTACTGAAACTTTATGTCCATTGGTAATCTTCCAGGTCCCCCTGACTTATTCCCTGGAAAACCACCATTCTACTCTTTTATTCTATGGATTTAACTATTTTAATAATCTCATATAAGTGAAATCATGCAGTATTTTTTATTCTGTGGACAGGTTTATTTTAATGTCCTCAATGATGTCACGTATTATAGGATTTTCTTTTTTAGGGCTGAATAATGTTCTGTTATGTGTATACCGCATTCTTTAGCCATTTATCTGTTGATAAGCATTTAGATTGTTTCCACATCTTGCTATTGTGAATAGTGGTTCAGTGAACATAGGTATACTTATATCTCTTTAAGATCTGGATTTTAATTTTTTTTAATTCATTATGTATTTATTTTTAATATGCATCCAAATTAGTTAGCATATAGTGCAACAATGATTTCAGGAGTAGATTCCTTAGTGCCCCTTAACCATTTATCCCATCCCCCCTCCCGCAACTCCTCCTGTAACCCTCAGTTTGTTCTCCTGAGTCTCTTATGTTTTGTCCCCCGCCCTGTTTTTACATTATTTTTGTATCCCTCCCTTATGTTTATCTGTTTTGTCTCTTAAGTCCTCATATGAGTGAAGTCATATGATTTTTGTCTTTCTCTGACTGACTAGTCTCACTTAGCATAATACCCTCCAGTTCCATCCACGTAGTTGCAAATGGCAAGATTTCATTCTTTTTGATTGCTGAGTAATACTCCATTGTATATATATACCACATCTTCTTTATCCATTCATCCATTGATGGACATTTGGGCTCTTTCCATACTTTGGCTATTGTTGATAGTGCTGCTATAAACATGAGGGTACATGTGTCCCTTCGAAACAGCACACCTGTATCCCTTGGATAAATGCCTACTAGTGCAATTGCTGGGTCTAGGGTAATTCTATTTTTAGTTTTTTGAGGAACCTCCATACTGTTTTCCAGAGTGGCTGCACAGGCCTGCATTGCCACCAAAAATGCAAAAGAGATCCTTTCTCCACACCCTCACCAATATCTGTTGTTGCCTGAGTTGTTGATGTTAGCCATTCTGACAGGTGTAAGGTGGTATCTCATTGTGGTTTTGATTTGTATTTCCCTGATGATGAGTGAAGTTGAACATTTTTTTCAGGTGTCAGTTGGCCATCTGGATGTCTTCTTTGGAGAAGTGTCTGTTCATGTCTTTTGCCCATTTCTTCACTGGATTATTTGTTTTTGGGGTGTTGAGTTTGATAGACTCTTTATAGATTTTGGATACTAACTCTTTATCTGATATGTCATTCGCAAATATCTTCTCCCATTCTGTTGGTTGCCTTTTAGTTTTGCTGATTGTTTCCTTTGCTATGCAGAAGGTTTTATTTTGATGAGGTCCCAGTAATTCATTTTTGCTTTTGTTTCCCTTGCCTCCAGAGAGTGTTGAGTAAGAAGTTGCTGTGGCCAAGATCAAAGAGGTTTTTGCCTGTTTTTTCCTCAAGGATTTTGATGTCTTCTTGTCTTACATTAAGGTCTTTCATCCATTTTGAGTTTATTTTTGTGTGTGGTGTAAGAAAGTGGTCCAGGTCCATTCCTCTGCATGTCGCTGTCCAGTCTTCCCAGCACCACTTGCTGAAGAGACTGCCTTTATTCCATGGGATGTTCTTTCCTGCTTTGTCAGAGATTTGTTGGGCATACATTTGTGGGTCCATTTTTGGGTTCTCTGTCCTGTTCCATTGATCTGAGTGTCTGTTCTTGTGCCAGTACCATACTGTCTTGATGATTACAGCCTTGTTGTATAGCTTGAAGTCCGGGATTGTGATACCTCCTGCTTTGCTTTTCTTTTTCAAGATTGCATTGGCTATTCGGGGTCTTTTCTGGTTCCATACAAATTTTAGGGTTATTTGTTCTAGCTCTGTGAAGAATGTTGGTGTTATTTTGATAGGGATTGCATTGAGTATGTAGATTGCTTTGAGTAGTATCAACATCTTTTTTTTTTTTTTAATTTTTTTTTCAACGTTTTTTATTTATTTTTGGGACAGAGAGAGACAGAGCATGAACGGGGGAGGGGCAGAGAGAGAGGGAGACACAGAATCGGAAACAGGCTCCAGGCTCCGAGCCATCAGCCCAGAGCCTGACGCGGGGCTCGAACTCACGGACCGCGAGATCGTGACCTGGCTGAAGTCGGACGCTTAACCGACTGTGCCACCCAGGCGCCCCTAGTAGTATCAACATCTTAACAATATTTGTTCTTACTGTCCGGGAGCATGGAATCTTTTTCCATTTCATTGTGTCTTCTTCAATTTCTTTGATAAGCTTTCTATAGTTTTCAGTGTATAGATTTTTCACCTTTTGAGTTAGATTTATTCCTAGGTATTTTATGGTTTTTTGTGTAACTGTAAATGGGATTTATTCCTTGATTTCTCTTTCTGTTGCTTCATTGTTGGTGTATAGGAATGCAACCAATTTCTGTGCATTGATTTTATACCCTTCATGAGTCAGTTCTACAGTTTTTTGGTGGAATCTTTTGGGTTTTCCTTATAGAGTATCATATCATCTGTGAAGAGTGAAACTTTCACCTCCTCCTGGCCAATTTGGATGCCTTTTATTTCTTTGTGTTCTGATTGCAGAGGCTAAGATTTCCAATACTGTATTGAATAACAGTGGCAAGAGTGGACATCCCTGTCTTGTTCCTGACCTTAGGGGGAAGTTCTCAGTTTTTCCCCATTGAGGATGATATTAGCGTTGGGTTGTTCATATATGGCTTTTATGATCTCGAGGTATGATCCTTCTATCCCTACTTTCTTGAGGGTTTTTATCAAGAAAGGATGTTGTACTTTGTCAAATGCTTTCTCTCCATCCATTGAAAGGATCATATGGTTCTTGTCCTTCCTTTTATTGATGTGATGAATCACATTAATTGTTTTGTGGATGTTGAACCAGCCCTGCATCCCAGGTATCAATCCCTCTTGGTCGTGGTGAATAACTGTTTTAATGTATTGTTGGATCCGGTTGGCTAATATCTTGTTGAGGATTTTTGCATCCATGTTCATCAGGGAAATTGGTCTATAGTTCTCCTTTTTAGTGGGGTCTCTGTCTGGTTTTGGAATCAAGGTAATGCTGGCTTCATAGAAAGAGTTTGGAAGGTTTGGTTCCATTTCTATTTTTTGGAACAGCTTCAAGAGAATAGGTGTTAACTCTTCCTTAAATGTTTGGTAGAATTCCCCTGGAAAGCCATCTGGCCCTGGATTCTTGTTTTTTGGGAGATTTTTGATTACTAATTCAATTTCCTTACTGGTTAAGGATCTGTTCAAAGTTTCTCTTTCTTCCTGTTTCAGTTTTGGTGGTGTATATGTTTCTAGGCATTTGTCCATTTCTTCCAGATTGCCCATTTTTGGCATATAATTGCTCATAATATTCTCTTATTATTGTTTTTATTTCTGTTGAAATGAAAGAGAATCTTTCCTCTTTCATTCTTGATTTTATTTATTTGGGTCCTTTCCTTTTACTTTTTTATCAAACTGGCTAGTTGTTTATCAGTTTTGTTATATCTTTCAAAGAACCGGCTTCTGGTTTCATTGATCTGTTCTACTATTTTCTTGGTTTCAATAGCATTAATTTCTCCTCTAATCTTTATTATTTCCTATCTTCTGCTGGTTTTAGGTATTATTTGCTGCTCTTTTTCCAGCTCTTTAAGGATTAACGTTAGGTTGTGTATCTGAGATCTTTCTTACTTCTTTAGGCAGGCCTGGATTGCTATATACTTTCCTCTTATGACTGCCTTTGCTGCATCCCAGAGGTTTTGGGTTGTGGTGTTATCATTTTCATTGGCTTCCATATACTTTTTAATTTCCTCTTTAACTGCTTGGTTAGCACATTCATTCCTTAGTAGGATGTTCTTCAGTCTCCAAGTATTTGTTACCTTTCCAAATTTTTTCTTGTGATTGACTTTGAGTTTCATAGAGTTGTGGTCTGAAAATATGCACGGTATGATCTCCATCTTTTTGTAATTGCTGAGGGCTGATTTGTGTCCCAGTATGCAGTCTATTCTGGAGAACATTCCATGTGCACTGGAGAAGAATGTATATTCTGCTTTAGGATGAAATGTTCTGAATATATCTGTTAAGCCCATCTGGTCCAATGTGTCATTCAAAGCCATTGTTTCCTTGTTGATTTTTTGATTAGGTGATCTGTCCATTGTTGTGAGTGGGGTGTTGAAGTCTCCTAGTATTATGGTATTACTATCAATGAATTTCTTTATGTTTATGATTAATAGATTTATATATTTGGGTGCTCCACATCTGGCACATAAATGTTTACAATTGTTAGGTCTTCTTGGTGGATAGACCCCTTAATTATGATATAATGTCCTTCTTCATCTCTTGATACAGTCTTTATTTTAAAGTATAGATTGTCTGATATAAGTATGGCTACTCCAGCTTTCTTTTGTTGGCCATTAGCATGATAGATGGTTCTCCATCCCCTTACTTTCAATTTGATGGTGTCTTTAGGTCTAAAGTGGGTGTCTTGTAAACAGCATATAGATGGATCTTGTTTTCTTCTCCATTCTGTTACCCTATGTCTTTTGATTGGAGCATTGAGTCCATTGACATTTATAGTGAGTACTCAAAGATTTGAATTTATTGCCATTTTGTTGCTTGTAGAGTTGGAGTTTCTAGTAGTGTTCTCTGGTCCTTTCTAATCTTTGTTGCTTTTGGTATGTATGTATGTATGTATTTATATTTTCATTTTTTCTCCCCTCAGAGAGTCCCCCTTAAAATTTCTTGCAGGGCTTATTTAGTGGTCACAAATTCCTTTAATTTTTGTTTGTCTGGGAAACTATTTATCTCTCCTTCTATTTTGAATGACAGCCTTGCTGGATAAAGAATTCTTGGCTGCATATTTTTCTGATTCAGCACATTGAATATATCCTGCCACTCCTTTCTGACCTGCCAAGTTTGTGGATAGGTCTCCTATAAACCTGATCTGTCTTCCCTTGTAGGTTAGGGACTTCTTTTCCCTTGCTGCTTTCATGATTCTCTCTTTGCCTGAGTATTTTGTGAATTTGACTATGATATGCCTTGTTGATGGTCTGCTTGTGTTGAGTCTAATGGGAGTCCTCTGTGCTTCCTGGATTTTGATGTCTGTGTCTTTTTCCCGGTTAGGAAAGTTTTCTGCTATGATTTGCTCACATAGCCCTTCTACCCCTATTTCTCTCCTCTCTCTTCCTCTTCTGGGACCCCTATGATTCTGATGTTGTTCCTTTTTAATGAGTCACTGATTTCTCTAAATCTTAAATCATGCTCTTTTGCCTTAATCTCCCTCTTTTTTTCTGCTTCATTATTCTCCATAAGTTTGTCCTCTATATCATTAATTCTCCTTTCTCCCTCATCCATCCTTGCCACTGTGGCATCCATTAATGATTGCAGCTCAGTTATAGCATTTTTTTTTTCATCCTGACTAGTTTTTACTTCTTTTATCTCTGCAGAAAGGGATTCTAATCTATTTTCGACTCCAGCTATTATTCTTATTATCATGATTCTAAATTCTGGTTCAGACATCTTGCTTGTATCTGTGTTGGTTAAGTCCCTGGCTGTCGTTTCTTCCTGCTCTTTCTTTTGGGGTGAATTCCTTTGTTTTGTCATTTTGAAGGGAGTAAATGAATTAATGAGGTTGAAAAAAATAAAACTGAAACAATTAAAATTAAAAAAAATTAAAATTAAAAACACACAAACAAAAAAAATGGAATAAATGATGCTAGATCCTAGGTGTGTTTTAGTTTGGATGTTGAAAGTGGCTATATAGAATAGAGAAAAAAGAGGGGAGAAAAAAAAAAGAAAAAAAAGGAAATTGTTTGAACGTTTGAAAAAATGAATACCCTGAAGTAGACTATAATGAAATGATGGAAGTAAAATATAATTTGAGAAAATTTACACAAAAGTAAAGAATATATAGAAAAAAATTAAAGAAAAATATTTTTAATAAAAATTAAAAATAAAAATGAATTTTTTCTCTTTCTGTATTCAAGAACAATAAAAGAAATTAAAAAGAAAAAACAACAAGAAATAGTTTGAAAATTTGAAAAAGTGAATACACTGAAGTAGTCTAAAACAAAATGATGGAAGTAAAATAGAATTTGAAAACATTTACAAAACTAAAAACTATAGTAAAAAATTAAAGAAAAATATTTTTAATAAAAATTGAAATTAAAAATGAATTTTTTCTTTCTGTATTCAAGAAAAAGAAAAGAAATGAAAAACAGAAGAAAAAAGAAAAGAAAAAGAAAATGTAATAGAGGGACCTGCAAACAGACTGTAATATGACTGAAATTACTTCGTTTTCCCCTAGAAGTCAGACTATGAAGTGCTTTATAGTCCATAAACTAAGCAGGTGGTTAGACTTCTGTTCTTGAAGAGCGAGGATGGCCCAGTTGGGCAGGGCTTAGTGTAATGGCTCTGTCCTCCACTAGCTGGCACTGCTTAGCTTACTGGGGTGGATTGTTGTAGTGCGTGTAGGTGCATATGCACATGCGCAGGAGTGGTGAAAATGGTGTCACCCAGCTACCCAGTCTCTAGTATCCGAACTCTGTTCTCCTCGATCAGCAATCATGCACCTGTCCTCCCTTTTCAGCTTTCGTCCACTCCCCACTTTTACACTGTCCATGACAAAGCCCCAGGTAGTACCTCTCCTGAGTTTTGTCTCAGATGTGGATGTTTTCCCTGGCCCCTTACTTCTGAGGGACTGCAGCTTTGACCTGTTCCTCTGTTCTGCGGAGAGTCTCACTGAGCAATGGCCAAATGCTGGCCGGACCCGGCAACATTCACAGGACCATGCTGCTGCAGATGCCAAGAGACTACAGCCAGGTGTGAGCCCATCCCAGAAAAAGCTTGTGATACAGTGTAGCAGCAACACCTCAGGGATTATGGAAAATCACCACACAGACATCTGGCACCAGTCTTCACCCTTAAAGACCTTGTTCTGGCGCCAGTGAATGTGGCTGTGGCCGGTCTTTGGGGTCTCCTGGGACCAGTTGGCCTCACAGTCTGTACCAAATGTCCTTCCAGCAGCGGAACCGTTTCTCCCCATGTGGCCTGAGAACCTCCTGGACCCCACTCTGCTCCTGGGGAATCACCTTTCCCACCAGATCACAGCCAGGTATCGAGCTGCAGAGTTGCAGACTCTGTGCTTGCCCTGTTTACAGTCTTAATGGAATTTAACCCCTCTCCTTTCTCCTTTCTCCTTTCTCCCTTTTTAGTTTATTCCCTGCAGCTGTTTCCAATTTTCCACTTTCTCTCCAGCTATTTTTGGGGAGGGGTGCTTTTCCCGTATTCTCCCCACCATCTCCATCCTCTTTCTTCCCGCCAAAGTACCTCCCTGCCCTTTGCAGCTTCTCTCCCCAAATTCACTTCTCCGTGCTGCGTACCTGCTGCATTCTGTGGTTCAGGTTGTGCAGATGTTGTGTTAATCCTCAGATAAGTTTTCTATGTGTGCAGGATAGTTTAGTGTTGGTCTGGCTGTATTTTGTGGAGGTGAGACACACAAAAACTTCCATGCTGTTCCACCATCTTGGCTCCCTCCCAACTGGATTTTAATTCTTTTGGATGAGTAATGAGAAGTGGGATTGCTGAAGCATATGCTAGTTAAGTTTTTAATTTTTTAAGGAAACTCCATACTGGTTTTCATAGTGGCCACACCATTTTACATTCCAGCAGTAGCATTTGTGGGGTTCTAGTGTCTCCACATTCTAGCCAAAACTTGGAATCTGTTGTTGTTGTTGTTGTTGTTGTTGTTGTTGTTGTTGTTGTTGTTAGCCATCCTGACAAATTTAAGGTGATATCTCATTGTGGTTTTGATTTGCATTTCCCTAATGATTAGTCACCTTGAGCATTTTTTTATATACTTTTTGGGCATTTGTACGTGCTTTGGAAAAATGTCTATTTATGTCCTTAGTTCATTTTTTAATCAGCTTATTAAATGTTTTGTGCTACCAAGTTGTAGGAGTTCTTTATATTTTGGAGATTAACCTCTTACCAGATGTTTTTTGATAATCTGGCAAATTAAGCAATTATATTTTATTCTAATTATCCTGAGAGTTTTTTTCTATAATTTAAGCTCCAAGTTATCAGGGAGATTCTCTTCTATGTTTACCATATGTAGTGCCTAAAATTGTGATTTCATGATATAAAGTTGACCTATGATATATAGATATTGATTTACTAACCAAATCCTTTAAATTTTATTTAGTGTTTTTCCCATCTATTAAAATAATCGTATATTTTTCTCCTTTCACCTATTAAAATGGTCTTTTAAGGAATTTCCTCTTTTCAATTGTTGAACCATCTTCAATATGAATTACAAAAATAAATACATTATTGGTGTGTGTGTCTGTGTGTATCTGTTTGTGTTAGTATTTTATTTAGCAGGTTTTTTTTTTTTTTTGCACTGCATTTGGTTAGATTGGTTTATGTTTCATTTTCTTATAGTGTCAATATCTGGGTTTGGTTATAAAAATTTTTATTAGCCCAAAAGAGAAATTTGAGCAGGTTTTCATCTTTTCTATTTTAAAAAGGATTTGTATGAGTTTGGAATGATCTCTTCTCTAGGTTTAGCAGAGACTATTAACAGTCTCCTAATATGCATTCTCTTCCTTTTCCTCAGCAATATAATTTTACCTGGGTATATGACAACTCAGGGTAAAGACATCATTTCCCAGTCTCTCTGGAAGCTAGGTCTGGCCATGTCCTTAAAATCTGGCTAGTGAGATATAAGCAAAGGAAGCCTTTCCTGGCATATTTCCTTTAGTGATACCCGAAGACTCTACTCTACTGCCCTTTCTTTCATTCTGCTGCTTTGAATGTGGATGTGATAGCTACAACTCCATCTTGATGTATGAAGAAGATTGCCATATCCTATAGATGAATTAGTAGGAAGCTGTAAGCATCATGAGTCCTTAATGACTGAGTATTGCCATACCAAGCCTGAACTGACTACAGTTGTAATTTATGTCAGCTTTTATCTTGCTTGAGGTTCTGTACTTAGGGAATTGGTTTCATGCTGCCGAGTATAA
This sequence comes from Herpailurus yagouaroundi, assembly GCF_014898765.1. Lineage (NCBI taxonomy): Eukaryota > Metazoa > Chordata > Mammalia > Carnivora > Felidae > Herpailurus > Herpailurus yagouaroundi. Next base: position 40,189,003 of record NW_024412405.1, read on the forward strand.
TGACCTAACTAACCTGGAAATGAGGGGCTATGTTTAACAAAACCTAAAACAGATACGCACACACACATATACATATAAAAAATTGGTGTTGGCTTAGTAGTTAAATGTTAAATATCAAAAATTCAATATGAGAGGCTAGAGAGCTAATGATTCTTGTTAGGCTAAGTAAAAGATTTGGTAAAACTGACTCATAATACCAAAAATTGAAGCCAACAAATTTTCAGCATGGGGAATAATAAAAGAAAATATTCAGAATATTGATATGTATTGTTTGCTTCTTTATAGTTTTAGCAAAGCTCCCCAAAGAGATGAATTTATATGACAGATAACTAGTGTGCAAAGCAAGCCACCATGAAAGAGAATACATCTCTTCTTACAATGACAACGTCTGCCTGAGGTCTAAAAACTAAGATAAATGAGAACACCATAATTTATAGTCTTAAAGTGTTTGAAAATTCAACAGCTTATGATTCTCTCAATTAATTAGTTAGAAGAAATACCGTATGAGCAGCACTAACAGTATATTAAAATTATGTAGCACCATACAAAAGGTTAAGAGATGGCTAACAGATTCAGGAATAAGATTATAGGCTTCCAGGGAAAGCCAGTAGTTCCATTTAGATTCCAAGTAGATTCATTAAATTGAGTAAGATAGGTAGAGTTTAGATGCTTAAAACTCATGTCTAATCATTGTCACTCCCCATGATTAATAGGCGAGAAGCAGATAAACTGAAAACCAATTATGCTACTGAGAAGTCTGTACTACCAAAGAAAGCACACATCCATTCTGCAAAACGCTTTGTTCCTCCTAAAAACTTCTGGGCCCTCAAACTGCACTAGATATGTAGTATCCAGATTGTGTGACCCCTAAAATAGGCACTGAGTAAATGACCAAAGAGGATGATACACAGAGGTATTAGATGGACTAATGTAGAAAATTAAGCCAGCCATTTTGTTTCCAATTATACCTTGTCACAAGGTCAACTAGTCCTCTGCTACAGAAAAAGGAGCTATAGTAATCATGACATGTTCATGATCAGAGAAGACGTGCCAAGATATAAAACTCAAAACACCATCTTGACCAGAAATCATCCTCAATTCTGCTGTTGTTTACTAGAGTTTCCTCTATTTTTCTTGTACTTCATCATCTGAAAAGAAGAAAAAATTCTCTCTATAATTCAGTATTTAACATATATTTGTCACAAGGATGATCTGTAGCATAGGCATCTTAATCAAAACATGCTCTGAACTGTATGGAAAGTTTTAAGACATTTGTGGCTTAGAGGATGTTTAGGAAGAACGAGATCATTCATTCATATATAAATGGTAGCTTAATTTCACATGACAAAGTGAGATTATCCATCAGTATATATAAATATGATCATCATTAACATGATAGAGAAATTGTTGAAAAACAAATTACATGTTGAAGAAGATAATACAAGAGAAGCAGAGGATTGAATAAAAGTATATATAAATATTAAAGTAGCCGGAAAGATTTATATCATTTTAGAGTTTTATAGGAAAGTGTTGCAAGTAGGAGATGCTTGTTTATATGTTCAGTATAACACATAGCACAGAACACATGCTAGGCAGAGTTACAAGTTTAAACAAAAATGTGGTTTTGAGTTTTTAAAGATCCAGTCTTAGTATATTATATTCCTTTCATAATGAAAATACATCTAAGTTACATGTGAAGTTAATTTTTTAAAAAGTGTTAATCAAGTATAAGAGTAGTAAAAAGGTATTTAAGTCTCTGGAACACTGTTGAATTCTTATGAGTTGATGGGGGGAATAATCATCATAATTTAAGCCTTCATGAAAACATGATGATTAAGTTTTTCCATGTCTACATTTATTCATTTATTCTGAGAGGAAATATAATATCTCTCCATCAGAAGAACTTTAATTACTCACAGATAATCTTAGCTTCACTTGTTCCCCTTGCCCCAGTTTTCCATAGGATGATGTGATATACATCAAATGTACTTGAATTGATGGTGTAGCTTGTACCACAGAAGATGATGAAAGTATAAGACTTGGAGGTTAAATAGACCAACTTGTCATATCTGCTGGTCTTTAGCCAGAGAGAAACAGACTTTATTCTCTAAGTAAACACATCTCTATGGAAGGATGGGGAAGGTCTTTACCCTGGAATATAAACATAGAGTCAGAGACAGATAAGAAAGTTGCTTGTGGCTATCTTTTATAAGCAAATGTCATGTCTGACGTTCAATAATGAAGCCTGGACAATGCAGAAATTTAAAAAATTTTATGGCCAAACAGCACATTCATTTACAAAGGTTCAAAAGCCTGATAAAGCCTAGTTACATGCAAATTAACATTTAACTGTTAAAACAGAAATGAAATTCATTTGAACCAGGAATAAATTAAGATAGGATTAATAATGTTAAAGATGGAGACAGTATTGAAACATAAATATAGTAGAAGAAGGGAGGATTCTTTAGCATGTTCACATGTAAAGTACTCTCTACCATGATGTCTTAGCCAACATTAAATAGAAAGAATTCCTCTTACTTAGGAATTGTGAGATAGTTGTATTCCTTGTTTGCATTGGAAAAGAAAGTCTGCTGATAATGAGTAGAAGAATTTTTGAGTGTTGTTTTGTTGTTACTGAAACTAATTGAGTCTAGTTAAAACTGAAAAAGATGTTTATTTGCAGTTAACTAACAGAGCAAGTCAGACTATTATTTCTATCTATTTGAAGTAATTTTATTGTCAGGTAGATTGATTCATTCTAATTAATTTAGCAAAGTAAAAAGAAAATATCCAACCTGGAGTGATAAGATAATGTACTTACATTATCAGTACAAGTTCACTAAAGGAAGCAGAAAGCACTCTAGATATTTTGAGTAAGAAGACATTTTGTACAGATAATTAGATATTAACAAAATTGTTCAAATATCTACAAGAGCAGCCAAAACTGAGTCTCCAGGATGAGTCCTGGAAAATGAGAACAACAGACTCATGTAGGAATCCACTATTATTGGATTGTCTATGAGCCTATGACACTAGTCATGAGATCAAGAACAAAAAATACATAGTTTTATGTTGCTATTGCAATTGCCTCTCAGCATCCAATTTTAAACTGGAATTCTGTAGGAAAACTTCCCCATCAATTTGCATACAGAAGAAAAGAAACTGAAAAAGTACAGAAGATAGCTTCTGTTTCATTGTTCCAAATCTTATGAGAGTTCATATAAGGGGTACACATTGATTTTTACCTGGAATGTTAGTTATGGAGTTAGGTTTAATAGCCTTTGTGGTATGTGAAGCCACTTTTTTTATGATTATTTATTTATTTTGGAGAGAGACAGACACACAGTGTGAGTGGGGGAGGGACAGAGAAAGAGGGAGACACAGAACCCAAAGTAGGCTCTAAGCTCTGAGCTGTCAGCACAAAGCCCAACACTGGACTCAAACTCACGAACAGTGAAATTATGACCTGAGCCAACGTTGGACGCTTCAACAGCTGAGCCACCCAGGCACCCCTATATCAGGCCACTTTAGAAAATTATCGCATATCTACAAAATGTTATTACTTACCCACTGAAATGTAAATATCATAAGGGCAGGAAGGCCCGTTTTGCTCATTCCATATCTTCATCCTTAAGAACACTAACTCATAGTAGACACTCAATAAATATATGTTGAACTAGTGCTTATTTGTTGAATACCTAATGTCTAGTAAATTATATGGTACACACTAACTAAATATTTAGTATTGCTACTTTTTACCAGATTTTTACTTTCTCATAATACACAGCAAATATACACATACATAACACATACACACAATTAAAAATTTTTTTTTAATGTTTATTTATTTTTGAGAGAGAGAGAGACAGAGTGTGAGCGGGGGAGGGCAGAGAGAGAGGGAGACACAGAATCCAAAGAAGGCGCCAGGCTCCTAGCTGCCAACACAGAGCCCCATGCGGGGCTCAAACTCAAGCTGTGAGATCATGACTTGAGCTGAAGTTGGATGCTCAACCAACTGAGCCACCCAGGAACCCCTACACAATTTTAAAACTAAGTTGAGACTATCACCCAATATCTATGTTAATGTATTTACTAACTGATCATTTAGTATCCATGATGCCTGAAAACTAACTTTTCATATCCTTTCTGTTCCTAGTCCCTTTATCAAATTCTTTCTCTTCCATTGATACACTGTCCCTCGAAGTTTTAATATGACCTCTCTGCTGCTAAATCTCTTTTAAGTGTTCATCTCCCCTTCTAAATTCTTCAGATGACTTGTAACCTACTTCTACTCCTTATACCTACCATTTCCAACACCCTCCTCTCATGATTCATTGCTCATTATTGCACCACCTCAATATCTCAGATCTCCACTAAGGCTCCTACCTGCAGCCTATCACTGAGTCTTGACATTTCATTAAAGTGATAGTGATCAGCTAGCTTATGCTCTAGAAACAGGTACCATGTGGTTGTAGCCTTCTATTGCCCTATCATTAGGAGCTGACACTGCATTAAGGAAAAACTTAACAGTCCAAAGTTCACTTTCCTACTAAATATGATCTGCAATATATGGTGTAGTATAGATCCTTTCATCTTATGTCTCCATTGCGGTAATTTTATACTAAAACTTCTTTGCTATTTTGGAGTGATACTTTAGATATGCAAGTGCTCCAGAAAGTTCAAAAGAAGTAACAAAGCCATATTTCCATTTTCTGATCTAAGAAAACCATGTGTATACTATTAAATTTTGAAATGCAAATTTGCTAGCAGGAATTTTATTAGTGTACCTTTAGGAGAAAAAGAGTAAGAGAAAAAAAAAGAGGCAGATCTGGGCAGATGAAGTTGGGCTGGAAAACAGTCTAGATAATGAACTCACATAATCCCATGGGGAATTCTAACAAAATAACCCTGCCACACTGTTCTGTTTTGCAGAGAGGGACAAATATAGGTCCATTTTATACCCTTTGTTTGCTTTGGTGTAGTTTTCTCTAACCTGATACTGCATCTTTTGTTAATTGATACATCCAGTTGAGTTGCTTTTCTAATTTTTCCTTTTTCATTTTCCAGTTTTCATTTAAGGCTATGTAATGGATACTGTTACATGCCACCTAAATCTCTATTCAACACTGACTTAATTCCCCAGTTGCTGAGACTGTCAGCAGGCAACTCTCAGATTTTATTCCTTTTTATAAATTGTTTTTAATTAGAAAGAGTTGCCTCACCCACCTTCCCTGTATGTCGTATCCCTAATGACTGTTTAGTGAGAACATCTGAAGACTTGCCTTCTTTGTTCCAATGTAGAACATCTCTGAAGAGCCATCCCAGTTTCAGAGCTCCCTGTGGAGTCATATGAGGTCATTGTGAAACTAAATCACAACACTACTTGTCTTTTTACCCCAAACCCTCCTCCCCATTTCCCACAGATGTTTATCCCAAAATAAATATATTCCTAATAAATGTCCTGCCTGCATAATAATCTCAGTCTCTGAGTTTGTTTTCTAGGAAGTTCAACCTACAAAAGATCAAAATGTTTTCAGACTTGAGAAGCTCCTATAATTTGATATATACTGCTAAATAGAAGTATTTAGTCAATAATTATGTCAAATAGGATTGTGGCACTAAAAATAGAATTTCAAAAGAAAACCCTGTGATGAAATGTTAAACAAGGTCATGTAGACTAAATTCACCATAGAAATTCAGAAAAGCAGAAAATTATTGAAGGGTGTCATATTCAGAGAGATTTTTATGGAAAAGAAATATTGAGCTCAGCCTTGATAAGTGGACAGGATTTTGATAGATGAGAGAAATGAAGAGCATTCCAGGCAAGGTGTACATTGTTGAAATGAGCAGTGAGGCTGGTGAATTTCTGCTATTCATTATCCATCAATCTGAGACTGACTTGGTAGTACTTGGAAAGGTGGCAATCAAATAGCTCTTACTCAGTTGTTTTAGAGTATACTTTTATGATTTTTTTTCCCTGAAAAGCCCTTAAGTTGATTGTGTCTCTTATCACAGTTTCTATGAAATCTTTAGATTTAATGAGCTTATTACTGGTTTAAGTAAGATGCCACTGGAGAACTGTCAACCTAAAATAATCTCACATGTTCTCATTTGGAGAACTCTCCCAGGAAATGGGTGATCAAGGAAATGATTACCCTTAAAATAAAAATGTTTAGTGAAATTCTAAAGAGAGAGTGTGTCCATACTCAACAAGACTATGTCTTGAGCATAGCTAAATATATTCAGATTGATGTTAAAACATGGGTAACCTACAGAATCAGTTCTGACATACTCTTTATATATCAATTTTTGGTATCTTAAGTAGTTTACATTTCCAAATGAAATTTGGTGAAGCTATGTCCTGATCTCCAGGTACAGAAAAAGGGATCTATTCGGGCAATTCAATATTTAACATTTTATTTTTACCTATTCTTCGTCCATTAGTTAAATAATCATATTAAGATTTATAAAACAGTAGTCACTATTGTTAGCCTCTGCTTTTTAGGGCATATATAAAAGTGGAAAAACTTTTTTTTTTTTTCCAACGTTTTTTATTTATTTATTTTATTTTATTTTATTTATTTATTTATTTATTTTTATTTATATATGAAATTTATTGTCAAATTGGTTTCCATACAACACCCAGTGCTCATCCCAAAAGGTGCCCTCCTCAATACCCATCACCCACCCTCTCCTCCCTCCCACCCCCCATCAACCCTCAGTTTGCTCTCAGTTCTCAACAGTCTCTTATGCTTTGGCTCTCTCCCACTCTAACCTCTTTTTTTTTTTTTTTTTTCCTTCCCCTCCACCATGGGTTCCTGTTCAGTTTCTCAAAAGTGGAAAAACTTTTAATCAGTAATAATGGTGCACTATGGTTCACATTCTTAAAAAGGACATAGGAAACAAGAGGCTGCTGTGACATAGGTAAGGCTTTATTATATAATGCTTTGAGATCCAAATCATTCACTCGGTGTCTCCCTTGAACAAATAGCTAAAGCGCATCAGCCACAATACTAAAGTTAAGCCATGGTCCAAAATAAGTCATTACCACCTCATCTATCGCCAGCTAAATATAGTCAAAGAATTAAGATTAAGAAAATCTTATTCAAAGTCTGCAAGACAAAGAATGGCAGCCATTTCCACTACATTCCTCTTTGTCAACACCATTGAAATAGGCGTCTGCCTTTTATATCTGGTTGGTGAGTGAGTTAGGCAAGTATTAGATAATTTTATTACATATTATCCAATTTATCTATCTAGCTTAGAAACACCTTTAGAACCCCTGTATACCTTTGTCCAAATGCATAAATCTAATCCTCAGCTACTTTATATAGAAATTTTAATTCAACTGAAATCAATGCAATACAATAAGCAGTAATAACTATTCACAGTGTGAATACTATTTGCACAGCATTCTGTGGATGTCATGGAGGGCAAAAAAAGTAAAAATAAATGGAACTTACATTAATTAGACATTCTAAAGTTCACTTATACATTTCCACAATCTAGGCTTTCTGACATAGAAAAAAAAACACTAAGTACACATTGTTCTACTTCTATGCAAGCACATAGAAAATTGCCTTAAATGCATGATTATTTATACCAAAAATGTTTTTTAAGTAACCCTTAAGAATGTGGGGAAAATGCATGTAATAATAGAAACAACACTTAAAAGAAACCCCAGTAGGCTGTATTATTTACTATTTACATCAATGCTATGAGTTAAATACTCTTATTATTTCTGTTTCACAGGTGAAAAAACTCTAAGAATATAGATTAAATAAATTTCTCAAGATAATAGCACTCATAAGTATCAGAGCTGGGATTCAAACCTAGTTTCTCTATAAAATAAAGATTTTTTTAAATGAGCCAGTTCATTTATAGTCTATCACAAGGCATTAAGTGATTTACCATAAACTATAAACTATAGTGCTGGTTAGTAGAATCATTGATAGATAGTGGGTCTCATGTTATAATCCAAAGATTTTGTTTTGTTTTTGTTTTTGTTTTTGTTTTCTATGATGTTGCTATTACTGTATCAAGCAATAGAAATTCAAAATCCTATTCTCACATGTGTTACTAGGTATTTAATAATGTTTGTGGTGATGAAGAAATGATAAACTTAATGTTTCATGTGTTCTCTAATTTGTTTCTTGGAAGTCTGTATCTCACTGTTGGAATTTAGAGAAATTCTGAATATAAATTACTGCTGCTGATGGCTTATTTTCCACTTGAATGGATTATATTGATATGCTCAAAAAATGGGGCATCACTACGGAAATAAGAGAACAATTTTGATTACCTTGGCACGGTGGCCATTAATCTTTTATATTAATATAAATCAAGAAACTGTGTAGTTGGATATTATATAACTTATTATTTTAGGAATACAGTTATTCCCAAACTATCAGAAAATTCCCAGAAATTAATATGAGATCATTATCATTTATGTATGCGTTCAGAATAAAAACTTTCGTGCAATGTCCTAATGTCAGCCTCACTTGGAGAAACATAAAACATGTCTGAGTTTAAGATATGTTTCCCCCTCCTTTCAAAATTAGCTTATACAAACCCCATCTACGAAATAGTGTGTGTTGTTTGACAAATCTAAAGTTCCCTTACTCCTAATTAAAATTCCAAATAAAAGTTGAATTTTTTAAATGTTTATTTTTGAGGTGGGAGCAAGAGGCAGAGAGAGAGGGAAACAGGATCCAATGTGGGCTCTGTGCTGACAGCAGAGAGTCTGATGCAGGGCTCAAACTCAGGAACTGGGAGATTGTGACTTAGCTGAAGTCGGATGCTTAACCAACTGAGCCACCCAAGCATCCCAGGTTGAGTTTTTGAAACAATATGTGTTTCCTTGATATATCCATTTTTATATACATACAATCCATAAATTCTAATTTATCATGTAATATAATACAATGTCACTTTTATTAGAATTAAACTTTAATTTTCAAAGGCAAAAATTATGGCCTGTCCTCAATGCTTTTAACTATCATTCTTGGCCTTTAATATAAGCTTTTCTCATCTTCCCTTTCTAGTCATGCTCTAGAAAACATTATCCATCACATTCTCCACATTGTCTGAAATAGCTAAGGGCTATTGTGTTTATTCTTAAAGTTTAACTGAGAAAGAAATGTTGACCTACCTTTTAATTTAGTAATGAAAATTCTTTCTTAAGCAAGTCAGAGAGCTCCTTATGCATATTTGAGTTAGGTAGATGAGCATTATTTTTGAAATTGCAGGTCATAAAGGCGCTTTGGCTTAGTTTCATTTCTGACAATTGATAAAAAGGGATGGTAGAAAACAAGCACTGTGGGATTTTTTAAAGATGGTAACTGATGACTCAAATTAAACTTCATGTCAAAATATCCTTCAAGAAGATGATAGATGACACATGATCTGCAAGTTACTGCTCAGAAATCTCTGTTTCACAGCAAAAGTTCAGTTCTCAAAGTTGGTTTTGGATGTATGCATAACATTTATAAATATTCATAAACTAGGTTGAATATAATTTCTTAAATACTGTATATTCTTACATCATTTCTGTTTTATAGAACAGAATAATTATACAAAATACATTTTTGGAAATGTGTAACACTTTTACAACCTATTTTTTAACATTTCTAAGATAAAAATCTATACATATGTACATGTTAGTAAATTCAAGATTATTATATAGTAACATAGAAAGAAGGAAACTTTCCTCTGTCATTAGAGAGAAATGTATGTTTTTTTTTTTTCAGGGATTTTTTTTTCACTTTCAATGAAAATAATGGTCTAAAATAAGATTTAATTTTTTAATTAAATTTTCCTAAATAAACAGACTTTTACTGTCTGTAAAATGGTGAAACAGCACTTTCTCAAATCACTATATTCAGAAATGATAGGAAGATGCTGCTGCCTCTTATTAGATTGATTCCTGGCCCCCCATGATATAATTGTGGTACTTGTGATTTTACGTCTCATATAATGTAGGCGTTTCTAAAACCTTGTCTTATTTCTGTCATGACTGTTTCATACTGATCAAAGGAAACTTTAGTTTTTTAGTCCTTTGTATGGCCTAACCCACTTCTTTGTCTGGCTTGTCAGCTGGCTTACTAAAATGTGTCAGTGTCAGTCTCAGAATTATATGAAGTTTTGCCTTATCTCTTAACAGTTTTTACCACATCATGTAGAATATGAATTCAAAGAGTTTACCTAGAGACTTTCTTAAGACCTTTTTTTTTTAGTTTTTCTGGCTTCAGAGCAGTTAGGAGATAGTACAAAAGCAACTAATAGTGATGTGTCCTGAGTTCTTTAGGTAAGTTACCCTACCTTGTGCCCAGATGAAATGCCAACAACTTCTGTAACATGTACCATAAATGCGGACTTGCTATTTGTGGTAAAGTTGAGTACAACTGGAGATTTCTCAAGCTTAGATCTAATGCAGAATGAGGATAAGTGATAGGAACACAGAAGCTGAAATTGTTCAGATATCAATTAAGGTCTCTAGAAGAAGGATGAATTTAAAAAATAAAAGTGGTTCAAGTCAGGAATCACTAAAGGTAAAGACTTAATCTAAGAGCAGGAATAAAATAGACAAATCAAGTTCAATTTGAGGAACTTGCAACAATATCAATATTGCAACAGGTGCAAATAAGCAGAAACAAAATGGTACTCGCTAGAAGCTATAGTGCTGTTTGAGATACTTTAGTCATTTGGTGTGCAGGTTTATTTCTTCTTCTGAATAATTTCAGATATCGTCAAACTTCTGATGAATCTCAACTTCAGTTGAGATTGCTTTACTATGTGCAAATGAAAAGCTTGATTTATTGAATTAGTTTCCCCCTGCTTATGCTTTAAAAATAACAAAGGTTCTCTGTAATATCCTTTACTACTAACAAGATAGAATATTTTGTGTATTCACTAATTTATTTTGTTTTGTTTTGCTATTCCTGGTTTCTCAGAGAAAGAACTTAAGTTTTCACTGAAATTGTCCAGAAGGTCTGTGACAGCATGAACAGAACATTCTTTCCCATCTAGTTTCCATAAAAGGGAATTGCTGTTTTCATTAAAATAGAGCCCCCTCAAAAGTTCTTCCTAATTCCTTTGAATCACCTCTTAGTAGTTTCAGTTTTGCTTTCTTAGATGTCTTTTTTTTTCACCAATATTTCTTAATCAAACATTTTCCTACTGTTTCAACTCCTAGTTTTTCCAATAAACTTTGTTGTTTTTTTTTTTTTTTTGTAAAACAATTCCCAGATCACTCAAAATTAGCATTTATAAATACCCGTGTTTGTATTCAACATACAATGGCAATAGTAATCTTTGGCAAGAATCTCCACATTTAGGGGGTGATAGTTAGTTGCTCTTCATACCATCACTGATGTTTATGACCCAGCAGTATTGATTATTATTATCTGTGGTTTGATAATTTTACAGAGTAACAAAATATAATCATTTTTGGCATTAATCTCACATAAATTGATCACATATGCTTGGAAAGCTTTGTCACCCCATTATCTTGAATATTCTAATTATTTCATATGACTGAACATATTTATAATGTTATTAGTAAAACAGAACCACAAAGGGAGGATGGCAAAGAGTTGTGTATTAGAGACTAAAGTCATGGTTATTAGCTAATTTTCTGTAAAGATTGTGACTTTCTTAAAAAGCCATTTCCAGAAATCTGTCCTTCATAGTCTGGGCTTCACTTCCAGGAGAGCAAATAAGCACGCCAGTTTCTACTTACTACTGACCTTTCGCAATTAATCAGTTCTGGGTAGCACTAAAATCACGTTGAGAGGTAAACAAGATGACTCATAGGCTAATCATTATATTTTAACTCTTACTAAAAGTAAAAAATCAGACCATCCTAAAAGGTTTTAGGATGACAATCAGAACACTGACAGACAAGTAATTGTGTTTTTAAGCCTACATACACAAATCTTTCTTAATTCTAATTGCAAAGCATTGAAACTACATAGTAACCTTTATTTTTATTGCTTCCTCTAGCCTTATACATCTTAACTTTTCATTTCCAGGCTCACATTCTTTTTTTTTTTATAGCTTTTTTTTAATTAATTAATTTATTTTTTTTTTTAGCTTTTTTTAAATTTTTTTTATTTATTTTTGGGACAGAGAGAGAGACAGAGCATGAACGGGGAAGGGGCAGAGAGAGAGGGAGACACAGAATCGGAAACAGGCTCCAGGCTCTGAGCCATCAGCCCAGAGCCCGACGCGGGGCTCGAACTCACGGAGCGCGAGATCTTGACCTGGCTGAAGTCGGACGCTTAACCGACTGCGCCACCCAGGCGCCCAACCAGGCTCACATTCTTCATGGACATGTCATAGTAATTTCAAACCAACTGGAGGCTAATATAATCCAGTACATTCCACAGGTGCAGCTATAACAGCAACAGAAACTCTTAATTGAGTCATTATTTCTCTCTGAAATCTTTTCTTCCACCTAAGTGCAAAGTGCGAAAATAGTGAATGATGCTGCCACCTGCAAATCATAAGACCCAGAAATCTAGGTGTGGTCACTATTCTTTTCTCTCACCCATGATACTCAATGAAGTTTTATATTCAGTGTTTCAAAGAGATTACTAATACATTCATTACTCTCCATCTAGTCAGCCAACACATTTATTCAGTTCCTCCTCATCTCTGCCTTTGAAGTTTTCAACAGTTTCTTAACTTGTCTTACTATCTGCATTCTTTCTACCAGACTAGTCTTTCAGCTTATAAACTAATTTTCTAAAAATGTGACATTAGTCCCTTGTTACCACCACTGTGGAAACTTTCAGGATCTTCCATGTCACAGATGGAGACTGCAGCTTTATTTCTGTATGAGTACTTCTCAGTCTGGTCTTGGCCTTATCTCCCCAAACTCAGCCCCTGTCACTTTATCCCTCAGATAGTTTTCTTTAGTCATAACCAGTTATGCTTTTCCCAGAACATACCAAGAATTTCCATGCTTTTATTTCTTCAAACATATTGCTGTTTTCACTTATTAATGTTCTTCCCAAATTACTTACCACAACCATTTTAAGAGAAGCCTTGCAACTCATATAAGACTAAAGATTGAACACATCTCTGAAGCTCTCTCTGTGTTGCTTGTTAACAAACTCAACATTCTCTCTTTGTGTCATCTTATACTTTGAGAAGACTTCAATTATAATATGTCACACTCCACTACATTTTTGTCTGTCTCCAAATGATTATTGTTTCTTGAGAGAAGAAGTATGTCTTGTTTATTTTTTATGCCCATACCTAAAATTATTACTGGCAGTTTCTCAATAATACTTTAAATTGGATGAATGAGTTAATTAATGAAAGCTATCTTCTATAGCTGAACCCTTGCCTTATAATTTAGTTCTAATAGTTGGATGACTGTCTTTTTTAATACATATCAAAAGTTTCTTCCTTGTAACTTGTTTAATATTCCTGTTTTTCCAACTCTAGAGCTCTACTTTATACCCTAATATTCCTTGTGAATAAAGTTTTATTTTGTATCCTCAGTATCTATAAACAGAATAATGTTTGCTTATATTTATATAATTGTCTGAAACTTTTAGCAACATTTTGTTTTTCTATTGGATGTCACTGATATGTAACCATACACCTGTTTTGAGTCTTCTCATTGGCCTTCAATAGAAGTTATATTTTGTATTCCCCCCAAAAACTTATCCAGTGTCTCAGTTCTGTTTTTGTTTTTGTTTTTATCATTTATGATTATCATCCCTCTAAATCCAAGAGGTATATATTACCTATTAGGTTGTGAGGATATGCAAATAAATAATTTGGGAATGTATCTACATATATTTGGAGATTTAAAAATCCAAATAGCACACAACCAGGTGGCTGAAAAGTTGCAAAAATTTATTTCTGTTGAAAGAAACTTGTCTTCAATAACAAGATGATAGCTTTTATTTTAAGTTTATTTTGAGAGAGAGACAGAATCCCAAGCAGGCTCTTCACTGTCAACATAGAGCCCAATGCGGGGCTCGAACTCACAAACCGTGAGATCATGACATGAGCCAAAACCAAGAATTAGCTGCTTAACTACCTGAGCCTCCCTTTGTAGGGCCCACAAGATGATGGCTATTGAGGCACCTGGGTGGCTCAGTTGGTTAAGCGTCTGGCTCAGGTCATGATCTCATGATTCGTGAGTTCGAGACCCTGGTCAGGCTCTGTGCTGACAGCTCAGAGCCTGGAACCTGCTTCAGATTCTGTGTCTTTGTCTCTCTCTGACCCTACCCCACTCATAATAATTAATTTAATTCATTAAATTTAATTATGTGTTATTTAATTATGTATTGTTAATTAATAATTTAATACATGTAATTATGTATTGTTATTTTTATTCATGATATAGTTGATATGGTTACACCAGCTTGTGAACATTAGTCAATGTTGGCTGAAGATATATCTTTTTTCTTGTTAATACAGACAATGCTAGGGGCGCCTGGGTGGCTCAATCGGTGGAGCGTCCAACTTCAGCTCAGGTCATGATCTCACACTCTGTGAGTTTGAGTCCCGTGTCGGGCTCTGTGGTGACAGCTCAGAGCCTGGAGCCTGCTTCAGATTCTGTGTCTCCCCCTCTCTCTGCCCCTCCCCTGCTCATGCTCTGTCTCTGTGTCAAAAATTAAAAAAACAGTCAATGCTAGATGTACATAAAAATACATAAAGTACATAAAGACATTATCTTAAAAATAAAATAATTAGAACATCTTCTTTATACAATTTTCCAGAAGGCACTGAATTTTTTTTATTATATAATTTATAAAGCTCTTATAAATTTTGCTTCAACTATAAGAGTCATAGTATTTAAGTCCACCAGAGATAATTCTTAGGGAATTTAGAGAAGACGACAGGCAAAAATAAAAGTAGAAATTTCTTTTAAAATTTAACTCTAGGGGAACCTGGGTGGCTCAGTCAGTTGAGTGTCTGACTCGTGATTTTTCCTCGGGTCATGATTACCAGGGTCATAGGGTAGAGGCCCGTGCCAGGCTCCACACTCATTGTGGAGATTCTCTCTCTCTTTTCTGCCCCTCTCCCCTGCTTGTGATCTCTTTCTTTAATTTTCTTTATTTTTTTAGTTTAAGTAAATAAATAAGACTTAACTCTGATTTTTGGTATTATTTGTGCAGTACTATTACATTTTAATTTTGTTTGATGTTTATTAACTAAACTTAAGTGACTGATAAAATTTTATCATAGAATCTTATATATGGGAGAAATTTTAATGATAATGATCCTTTATCAAAAAGGATGTTTATTACTTTATCTTAATTTATAAAGTTTCTAAATTAAAATACTCCATCTGTGAGAGTTTGGAACAGCAGCAACAAAAATGTATGCTCTTTGTGAAGGCTGAGAGGTCAAATTCTCACTGATCTCAGCTTATGAAGGAAGCTAAAGAGGAAATCTCTGAAGGACACATGTTCTAATAATGACTGGCTCAATTTTGCCAGGGTGGAGGGATCACAGCTTAGTTCTCCAAGATACTTATCTTTTCTGCCAGATACATGTTCACAAATGTACCTTAGAGATTTCTGACAATCAGCATAATACCACCATGTTTCCTTTCTAGACTAAAATAATTAGATTAGATTAAACATAAGTTCTATATTGCAAGATCAAATAAATATAAGTCTGTGATGATGATGGGTGAGTATGTTTCTCTAGTTTAAGGATCTTCTTACAAGAATTTCCCTAGCCACTCTCAATTCAAAAGGTTTTCAACCCTGAATAAGTCCATAGTTGACTAAGTATCCTTGATTCATTTTGTCAGGATTTTGGTTCATCAGATATCCCTGACCCTTTAATTCTATCAAGTGTCCTTTTTACACTCAAATCAAAAAGCTCACTATCTCTTCAGCAGTATCCCTCCTTACTTGATTATGAGTTGGGAAATTTGCCACTGGTGAACACCAGAGGTAGTGTCAGTTACAAAAATGCATCTGACCTGGTTGCTTGAGACCATGGAGTGTTCAAAAACAGAGCTATAAATAATAAAAGAGAAGAGAGATTGGGATAAGGTAAAGGTATTCTTCAATAGTTGCAATTTGTCATAGACAAATTGTATCAAATACACCAAGAGGACATTAGGAATTAAAGAACAGGAGATGAGTGCCAAGCCTGCCCAGGGAAGCACCTCATTAGTCTATAGACAGAAGATATCATAGCCAGGAAAAATGGACTGCCTCTACAAACCATGGTTAGTGGTTTATATTAGGATTTCTTCCTAAAAAGAAAAATGTCTTTTTCTCTATGTACTAGGATGGAAAAGAACAGTATTTAGAAAAATAGTCAAATGGAAGGCAATGTGCTGATAAGTTGGCAGATGATCAGATGAGGAATCTCCTATTCTTGGAGGCTTGTATCTCTTTCACAAATGAGTTAATGCATATGTATACTTTGGTTAAACAGTACAATCGACGTAACAATGGATATGTGGAAATTATCTGTGAAGGCATAGAAGTAGTAGTAGCTAAACCTGCCTGAAATAGAGTCTCATAGAATAGTTTACACTCGATTCTGAAAGATGTTTTGTTTTGTTTTGTATTGTTTTTAAATAGGCAGAGATATCTCAATTTTATTCCAGAAAATTAAAATAACATGTCCAGATATTAGGTGGAAAACCATTGTATGAACAGGGAACAATGGAATTATAGTATGAATTGTTTAGAACTGAATGGTTAAAGCTGAGATTGGAAGGAATAATAGGTTCTAGTTCATAAAATAATTGGTCAACTGTACTTTGGAGTTTAAATTGTATCTTGCAGCTGACAGGAGCCAATGAATGCATTTTAGTAGAAGAGGTGGTATAAATTGGCTACAAATGGAGATGATACAGGCAATGAGGCAAGTTTTTTTTGTTTTTGTTTTTTTTGAAAAATAATCTAATTTTATTTTTTTTATTTTTTTTATACTTGAATTTAGTTTTATTTTTTTTTATATATGAAATTTATTGTCAAATTGTTTTCCATACAACACCCAGTGCTCATCCCAAAAGGTGCCCTCCTCAATACCCATCACCCACCCTCTCCTCCCTCCACCCCCCATCAACCCTCAGTTTTCTCTCAGTTCTGAACAGTCTCTTATGCTTTGGCTCTCTCCCACTCTAACCTCTTTTTTTTTTTTTTTTCCTTCCCCTCCCCCATGGGTTCCTGTTAAGTTTCTCAGGATCCACATAAAAGTGAAACCATATGGTATCTGTCTTTCTCTGTATGGCTTATTTCACTTAGCATCACACTCTCCAGTTCCATCCACGTTGCTACAAAAGGCCATATTTCATTTTTTCTCATTGCCACGTAGTATTCCATAGTGTATATAAACCACAATTTCTTTATCCATTCATCAGTTGATGGACATTTAGGCTCGTTCCATAATTTGGCTATTGTTGAGAGTACTGCTATGAACATTGGGGTACAAGTGCCCCTATGCATCAGTACTCCTGTGTCCCTTGGATAAATTCCTAGCAGTGCTATTGCTGGGTCATAGGGTAGGTCTATTTTTAATTTTCTGAGGAACCTCCACACTGCTTTCCAGAGCGGCTACAACAATTTGCATTCCCACCAACAGTGCAAGAGGGTTCCCGTTTCTCCACATCCTCTCCAGCATCTATCGTCTCCTGATTTGTTCATTTTGGCCACTCTGACTGGCGTGAGGTGATACCTGAGTGTGGTTTTGATTTGTATTTCCCTGATAAGGAGTGACGCTGAACATCTTTTCATGTGCCTGTTGGCCATCCGGATGTCTTCTTTAGAGAAGTGTCTATTCATGTTTTCTGCCCATTTCTTCACTGGGTTATTTGCTTTTCGGGTGTGGAGTTTGGTGAGCTCTTTATAGCTTTTGGATACTAGCCCTTTGTCCGATATGTCATTTGCAAATATCTTTTCCCATTCCGTTGGTTGCCTTTTAGTTTTGTTGGTTGTTTCCTTTGCTGTGCAGAAGCTTTTTATCTTCATAAGGTCCCAGTAATTCACTTTTGCTTTTAATTCCCTTGCCTTTGGGGATGTGTCGAGTAAGAGATTGCTACGACTGAGGTCAGAGAGGTCTTTTCCTGCTTTCTCCTCTAAGGTTTGATGGTTTCCTGTCTCACATTCAGGTCCTTTATCCATTTTGAGTTTATTTTTGTGAATGGTGTGAGAAAGTGGTCTAGTTTCAACCTTCTGCATGTTGCTGTCCAGTTCTCCCAGCACCATTTGTTAAAGAGACTGTCTTTTTTCCATTTGATGTTCTTTCCTGCTTTGTCAAAGGTTAGTTGGCCATACGTTTGTGGGTCTAGTTCTGGGGTTTCTATTCTATTCCATTGGTCTATGTGTCTGTTTTTGTGCCAATACCATGCTGTCTTGATGACAGCTTTGTAGTAGAGGCTAAAGTCTGGGATTGTGATGCCTCCTGCTTTGGTCTTCTTCTTCAAAATTACTTTGGCTATTCGGGGCCTTTTGTGGTTCCATATGAATTTTAGGATTGCTTGTTCTAGTTTCGAGAAGTATGCTGGTGCAATTTTGATTGGGATTGCATTGAATGTGTAGATAGCTTTGGGTAGTATTGACATTTTGACAATATTTATTCTTCCAATCCATGAGCAGGGAATGTCTTTCCATTTCTTTAAATCTTCTTCAATTACCTTCATAAGCTTTCTATAGTTTTCAGCATACAGATCCTTTACATCTTTGGTTAGATTTATTCCTAGGTATTTTATGCTTCTTGGTGCAATTGTGAATGGGATCAGTTTCTTTATTTGTCTTTCTGTTGCTTCATTGTTAGTGTATAAGAATGCAACTGATTTCTGTACATTGATTTTGTATCGTGCAACTTTGCTGAATTCATGTATCAGTTCTAGCAGACTTTTGGTGGAGTCTATGGGATTTTCCATGTATAATATCATGTCATCTGCAAAAAGCGAAAGCTTGACTTCATCTTTGCCAATTTGGATGCCTTTGATTTCCTTTTGTTGTCTGATTGCTGATGCTAGAACTTCCAGCACTATGTTAAACAACAGCGGTGAGAGTGGGCATCCCTGTCGTGTTCCTGATCTCAGGGAAAAAGCTCTCAGTTTTTCCCCGTTGAGGATGATGTTAGCTGTGGGCTTTTCATAAATGGCTTTTATGATCTTTAAGTATGTTCCTTCTATCCCGACCTTCTCAAGGGTTTTTATTAAGAAAGGGTGCTGGATTTTGCCAAAGGCCTTTTCTGCATCGATTGACAGGATCATATGGTTTTTCTCTTTTTTTTTTGTTAATGTGATGTATCACGTTGATTGATTTGCGAATGTTGAACCAGCCCTGCATCCCAGGAATGAATCCCACTTGATCATGGTGAATAATTCTTTTTATATGCCGTTGAATTCGATTTGCTAGTATCTTATTGAGAATTTTGGCATCCATATTCATCAGGGATATTGGCCTGTAGTTCTCTTTTTTTACTGGGTCTCTGTCTGGTTTAGGAATCAAAGTAATACTGGCTTCATAGAATGAGTCTGGAAGTTTTCCTTCCCTTTCTATTTCTTGGAATAGCTTGAGAAGGATAGGTATTATCTCTGCTTTAAACATCTGGTAGAACTCCCCTGGGAAGCCATCTGGTCCTGAACTCTTATTTGTTGGGAGATTTTTGATAACCGATTCAATTTCTTCGCTGGTTATGGGTCTGTTCAAGCTTTCTATTTCCTCCTGATTGAGTTTTGGAAGAGTGTGGGTGTTCAGGAATTTGTCCATTTTTCCAGGTTGTCCAATTTGTTGGCATATAATTTTTAATAGTATTCCCTGATAATTGTTTGTATCTCTGAGGGATTGGTTGTAATAATTCCATTTCATTCATGATTTTATCTATTTGGGTCATCTCCCGTTTCTTTTTGAGAAGCCTGGCTAGAGGTTTGTCAATTTTGTTTATTTTTTCAAAAAACCAACTCTTGGTTTCGTTGATCTGCTCTACAGTTTTTTTAGATTCTATATTGTTTATTTCTGCTCTGATCTTTATGATTTCTCTTCTTCTGCTGGGTTTAGGCTGCCTTTGCTGTTCTGCCTCTTTTTCCTTTAGGTGTGCTGTTAGATTTTGTATTTGGGATTTTTCTTTCTTGTTTCTTGAGATAGGCCTGGATTGCAATGTATTTTCCTCTCAGGACTGCCTTCGCTGCGTCCCAAAGCGTTTGGATTGTTGTATTTTCATTTTCGTTTGTTTCCATATATTTTTTAATTTCTTCTCTAATTGCCTGGTTGACCCACTCATTCGTTAGTAGGGTGTTCTTTAACCTCCATGCTTTTGGGGGTTTTCCAGAGTTTTTTCTGTGGTTGATTTCAAGCTTCATAGCATTGTGGTCTGAAAGTATGCATGGTATGATTTCAATTCTTGTAAACTTATGAAGGGCTGTTTTGTGACCCAGTATATGATCTATCTTGGAGAATGTTCCATGTGCACTCGAGAAGAAAGTATATTCTGTTGCTTTGGGAAGCAGAGTTCTAAATATATCTGTCAAGTCCATCTGATCCAATGTCTCATTCAGGGCCCTTGTTTCTTTATTGACCGTGTGTCTAGATGATCTATCCATTTCTGTAAGTGGGGTGTTAAAGTCCCCTGCAATTACCACATTCTTATCAATAAGGTTGCTTATGTTTATGAGTAATTGTTTTATATATTTGGGCGCTCCGGTATTCGGCGCATAGACATTTATAATTGTTAGCTCTTCCTGATGGATAGACCCTGTCACTATTATATAATGTCCTTCTTCATCTCTTGTGACAGCCTTTAATTTAAAGTCTAGTTTGTCTGATAGAAGTATGGCTACTCCAGCTTTCTTTTGGCTTCCAGTAGCATGATAAATAGTTCTCCATCCCCTCACTCTCAATCTAAAGGTGTCCTCAGGTCTAAAATGAGTCTCTTGTAGACAGCAAATAGATGGGTCTTGTTTTTTTATCCATTCTGATACCCTATGTCTTTTGGTTGGCGCATTTAATCCATTTACATTCAGTGTTATTATAGAAAGATATGGGTTTAGAGTCATTGTGATGTCTGTATGTTTTATGCTCGTAGTGATGTCTCTGGTACTTTGTCTCACAGGTCCCCCTTAGGATCTCTTGTAGGGCTGGTTTAGTGGTGACAAATTCCTTCAGTTTTTGTTTGTTTGTGAAGACCTTTATGTCTCCTTCTATTCTAAATGACAGACTTGCTGGATAAAGGATTCTCAGCTGCATATTTTTTCTGTCTAGCACACTGAAAATCTCGTGCCAATTCTTTCTGGCCTGCCAAGTTTCAAAAGAGAGATCAGTCACGAGTCTTATAGGTCTCCCTTTATATGTGAGGGCACGTTTACCCCTCGCTGCTTTCAGAATTTTCTCTTTATCCTTGTATTTTGCCAGTTTCACTATGATATGTCATGCAGAAGATCGATTCAAGTTACGTCTGAAGGGAGTTCTCTGTGCCTCTTGGATTTCAATGCCTTTTTCCTTCCCCAGTTCAGGGAAGTTCTCAGCTATTATTTCTTCAAGTACCCCTTCAGCACCTTTCCCTCTCTCTTCCTCCTCTGGGATACCAATTATGCGTATATTATTTCTTTTTAGTGTATCACTTAGTTCTCTAATTTTCCCCTCATACTCCTGGATTTTTTTATCTCTCTTTTTCTCAGCTTCCTCTTTTTCCATAACTTTATCTTCTAGTTCACCTATTCTCTCCTCTGCCTCTTCAATCCGAGCCGTGGTGGTTTCCATTTTGTTATGCATTTCGTTTAAAGCGTTTTTCAGCTTCTCCTGACTGTTCCTTAGTCCCTTGAACTCTGTAGCAAGAGATTCTCTGCTGTCAGCTATACTGTTTTCAAGCCCAGCGATTAATTTTATGACTATTATTCTAAATTCACTTTCTGTTATATTATTTAAATCCTTTTTGATCAGCTCATTACCTTTGTTATTTCCTGGAGATTCTTCTGAGGGGAATTCTTCCGCTTGGTCATTTTGGATAGTCCCTGGCGTGGTGAGGACCTGCAGGGCACTTCCCCTGTGCTGTGGTGTATAACTGGAGTTGGTGGGCGGAGCCGCAGTCAGACCTGATGTCTGCCCCCAGCCCACCGCTGGGGCCACAGTCAGACTGGTGTGTGCCTTCTCTTCCCCTCTCCTAGGGGTGGGATTCACTGTGGGGTGGGGTGGCCTGTCTGGGCTACTTGCACACTGCCAGGCTTGTGATGCTGGGGATCTGGCGTCTTAGCTGGGGTGGGTAGGCAAGTTGCACAGGGTCAGGAAGGGCAGGCTTAGCTTGCTTCTCCTTAGGTGATCCACTTCAGGAGGGGGCCCTGTGGCAGCAGGAGGGAGTCAGATCCGCTGCCGGAGGTTTGGCTCCGCAGAAGCGCAGAGTTGGGTGTTTGCGCGGAGCGAGCAAGTTCCCTGGCAGGAACTGGTTCTCTTTGGGATTTTGGCTGGGGGATGGGCGAGGGAGATGGCGCTGGTGAGCGCCTTTGTTCCCCACCAAACTGAGCTCTGTCGTCAGGGGGCTCAGCAGCTCTCCTTCCCTTTGTCCTCCAGCCTTCCCGCTTTCTGAGCAGAGCTGTTAACTTATGACCTCCCAGCCGCTAAGTCGCGCTTGCTGTCGGAACACAGTCCGTCAGGCCCCTCCGCTTTTTGCAAGCCAGCCTCGGGGGCTCTACTTGGCAGGCGAGCCGCCCCTCCGCCCCGGCTCCCTCCCGCCAGTCCGTGGAGCGTGCACCGCCTCGCCGCCCTTCCTACCCTCTTCCGTGGGCCTCTCGTCTGCACATGGCTCCCGCGACTCCGTTCTGCGAATCCTCTGGTGGTTTTCTGGGTTATTTAGGCAGGTGTAGGTGGAATCTAAGTGATCAGCAGGACACGCAGTGAGCCCAGTGTCCTCCTACGCCGCCATCTTCCAAATAATCTCAATGAGGCAAGTTAAGAAGCTATTCCAGGGCACCTGGGTGGCTCAGTCAGTTAAACCCCTGACTTCAGCTCAGGTCATGATCTCACTGTTCATGTGTTTGAGCCCCACATCAGGCTCTATGCTAACAGCTCAGAGCCTGGAGACTATTTCAGATCCTGTGTCTCCTCCTCTCTTGGTCCCTCCCCTGCTCTCTCTCCCTCTCTCTGTCTCTCAAAAATAAACATAAAAATTTTTAAAAAAGGAAGCTATTCCAATTGTCCCAAAGAAAAGTGATAAAGATATTTTACTAGGAGTCAGTTGTACAGAATAACTTAATTTTTATCCATGTTTAAAGAACCTGCTTCTCCCTAGTTTTAGTTTTCTTATATGCACAATGAAGTGTTTTGAACTCAGTGATTATGAATATTTTTCTAGCAAATCAAATTGATTTCCCTTAAAATCAATTGAATGGATAAAAAGTTGAATTTTGGTTGAGATGATAGAGTGAAACCCCCAAAATGGTCTTCTTTTCCCAGAGCAGTCCTTGTGGCATCTCTGAGAACCTAATGCTCATAGATCCAGTTATAAAACCACCCGATTAGATAATTGCTAAAATCCTTCCAGGTCTATTGTGTTATTATTCCCTGAGGATGTGATTATGGCCATGATTAATTTCTATTTTTACACAAGGTGAATATTAGCAACAATGTCATTCACTAACTGTGAAGTGTGGTAACCTACGTAAGGGAGTGAAAAAAAAACAATATACAGTGATTTCCGTTTTAAGTTTCTGATTACACTTTTTTATAATTTGTCAGTGAAAACACTTCAAGTTAAAGCTACAACTGAGTTGTTTTACTGATTGTAGAGTAAGGCAGTTCAGTCAAGTAAGGATTAAGTGACCAGCACCTGCTCTGATAGGCAAAATTATGTGTGAAAGAGGAAAGAAGACTATTACAGAGCCATTCTTGCAGGTAAATACTATATATTAAGACCTATTATTTATTAAAGTCTCTCCTAATTTAGTCCAAACAAAGCTATGTCATTATCAAATACAAGGTTCCCTGTTATACTCTCTGAGGATGATGGCAAATGATTTCTTTTTTTTTTTTTAATTTTTTTTTTAATTTTTTAATTTTTATTTATTTTTGGGACAGAGAGACACAGAGCATGAACGGGGGAGGGGCAGAGAGAGAGGGAGACACAGAATCGGAAACAGGCTCCAGGCTCTGAGCCATCAGCCCAGAGCCGGTCGCCGGGCCCGAACTCACGGACCGCGAGATCGTGACCTGGCTGAAGTCGGACGCCCAACCACTGCGCCACCCAGGCGCCCCAAGGCAAATGATTTCAAGTGATAAGAGAATAAACATAGGTACTCAGCACAGTCCAGTTTCTTCCACTTGAAATTTATTAATTTGATGTTTTGAATCCTATTAATTTTGATATTTACAGTGATTTTAAAGTGCAAACTTTGTATAAGCTTTGGTTACCAGGATTTTTATGAACTATTTTTCTATTAAATTATTAAAATATATTTTACACCATATATTTTAATATGCTTTTTTAAAGTATAGAAGAGATGTTCAGGGTACATAAAGGAGAATTGAATCATGATAACTTAATATGATAAATTTAACTTCAGTTCATGTTTTGGAAAATACAATTTTTTAACATATTTTAAGCAAAAATGATGGAAGCAGGATAAAAAATATGAAGTTTAATGTGAGTATTCATTCTGTAGAGTGAACAAGTAGAATCCACGGAAAATAATCAGAAAACAGTCTATTAACCATTCTGTCATTCTCCATTTATCTTATTCTACAAGACTAATTTTTCCCTGTCTTTCTAGAGTAAAACTAGAATAGATCCAATATTCTGATGATTTTCACCTAATAAAAGATTATTTAGATACTTCTCATCATAAGAACAACTTAAGTTCAGTAATTAACATGAATATTTATCCTATTTTGTTGTTTTCAACTCTTTTGTTGATGTCTAGTTATCAGGAGGTATACAGCTCTAGGTGTTTTCTATTGAGGTCTTCTTATCTCCTTAGCAAACTGTATTGAAGAGTTCTATAACAACCCATGCTAGCTCCTTCTTGTTCATAGTTACTGTTCTGGTACATGGAGTACATGTTCCAAGGATACTATGCTCTGGCAAACTATTAGATATGGGACCAACCCTAACCTACCTACCTCTCCTCCTTCCATAGCCAGCTCATTTATAAAGCTTTCACATT
The DNA here is from genome assembly GCF_014898765.1 of Herpailurus yagouaroundi. NCBI lineage: Eukaryota > Metazoa > Chordata > Mammalia > Carnivora > Felidae > Herpailurus > Herpailurus yagouaroundi. The sequence goes on from NW_024412405.1 coordinate 40,214,099, forward strand.
ATTTATTTGTATTAAGTCAGCGGAAGTCCTAGTTCCATGTTCCAGGGGACATGGAGATGTGCCTCTTAGCTCCCTGTCAAAGGGCAGACTTCTTGCCCCAGTGGTCATTACACAATTTCCAGCTGTTGCATATTTCAGGGTTTGCCTCTACTTCATAGTACCACTTTTACCAAGGGGATACCCCTTGTCTGCATAAGCCCTAAGTGTACAGATACAACCATTTTAAGCCACTGCAGGACAACTCTGACAATCTATATTATTATAAAGAGTTCCTGATGGGGTTGACAGGTTTTACAGGACCTACATAGCAGGATGACTTCTACCCAATCCTGCTTCCTTTCCCTTTGTTTTCTATAAGAGATATCCCTAATATACATCTCGTAAACTAAACTTTATCAGAGCATGTACTGTCAGAGAACCAAACCTGAGATATTTCTGAGTTAGTTTTACATTCATTTTGTATTTTAGCATCTATTGTTTTGAGGATCTAGTGAAAATTAATACCCAAATGGTTTTTATTATCATTGTGTGCATGTGCACCTATTTGTGTATACACTCACGTATCACTCAAATGCCCAAATATTCTGTACACTCATTTCTTAGAACATAATTAAACTTATCCCACCAAGTTCCAAATTTCTTTAATTGCTGAGGTCTTGGTAACTTGTATGTAGTCCTGTGTAGCACTAAACCCTTTGTATTATAATTGCCTATTCATTTCTTTTTTTCCTAACAGACTGTATGATGAACAATCAGTTATTTGCTTATATTACGTGTTCAATAAAATATTTTGATCAAAGGAAAAGATACAAAATAAATGTCATATAAGCTATTATTATGCCTTAACTAATGGAATTTTTTTAACTAAAACTCAATAGATTGCGTGCTATGAGCATGAACTTTATATTTTTAATTTTATAAGAAAAACTTACATATACAATCATGATACAATAATTTGATCATGAAGTTTTATTATCATAACTAGTGTGATACTACATCTTCATTAACAAAATTTCTTTCTGTTAATATTTAATGTCTAGACTTAGCTACATCTGTATCTTGATAGATATTATGAATTTGGTAAATAAGCTAATAATTATGCCATCAATATTATTTTGGATTAATATGTAATGTTTTCTCTTAAAATGTCTAACATTTAACTTAGTTTTGTTTTCAGAGAATCATACACAGCAAATCCTCACCATATTCATTAGGGTAAGCTAAACTGCTGTAAGACTTGAAAGTATAATAGCTCAAACACAAAAGTAGTTTATTTCTTATTCACATAACTAGTCAAATTTTAGTTAGTTTGTTTTTAATACTTTTAAGCAACTTTTCCAATTATTGAATAAAAACCCAGCCTTTCCTTTGGAGGCTCCAACAACTTCTGAGGGTGTTGGTGTGGCCAGTTTTAGAAGTTTAGACTGATTCTTGTATTCTTGCAGACAATTTGCAGTGTACAGTAAACTGATGCTAATCTCAGGGAGTGGCGCCTGGGTGACTTAGTCAGTTGAGCATCGGACTCTTGATTTCAGCTCAGGTCATGATCCCAGGGTTGTAGAATAGAGCCCTCTGTTGGGCTCCATGCTGGGCATAGAACCTACTTGGGATTCTGTCTCTGTCTCCCTCTGCCTCCTACCCCTGCTCATGCGTTCTCTCTCTTAATCTAAAAGAAAGAAGAAGAAGAAGAAGACTCCGACTCCTCCTCCTCCTCCGACTCCTCCTCTCACAGGGAAACTGTAAGAAAAGCTGGTTTCCAGGTTCTAATTCTGGGTATTTGTTTCTGTAAGTCTGAGTTGAGGTTGGAGAATCATTAGTTTTAGCAAGTGCTCGGTTGATTCTTATATTAATTTAGGACACACTGTATGAATAATAAGAAGACAGTGGTAGGCAGAATTCTAAGATGGCAAACTGAGTTGTACACACAACTTCTTTCTCATTCAGCCAAACACTGGAAACTCTTGTGAAGGGATTTTGCAGAATAATTAAGGTTCCAAATCAGTTGATCATAAGCTAAGGAGATAATTCTGGTGGGCCTGACCTAATTGTGTGAGTCCTTAGATTCAGATAGTTTTCTCCAACTGGTTGTAGAAAACTGTAGGTTGTAGTCAAAAAGGCATTCTGTATGGTCTGAAAGAAAACAAACTTCCATGTTGTGAACTGCTATGAAGATCACATGGAGAGGGAATGCGACTAACCTCTAGAAGCTGAATGGTCCACATCAAGAGCTATTAGGAAAATGGTGACTTCAGTCCTATAACTACAACAGTATGAATTCTGCCAACAACCTGTGACTGCTAAATAAATAATTATAAACTAGGTGGCTTAAAACATCAAAAATTTGTTATTTCAAAGTTCTAGAAGCCAATAGCTTAAAATCAGTATCACTGGGTCAAATTAAGTTTTCACCAGAGGCTAACATTTTCCAGCATCTATAGGGGATAATTTGTTCTTTGCCTCTTCCAGATTCTGGTGGCAGCCAGAATTCTTTGGCTAGTAGCCACATCACTCCAATGTCCAAGGCCAGAATCTTGAATTTTCATTCTTGTCCATCTTTACATGGCCTTCTCCTCTTTGTGCGTGATTTTTATCTCCCTGTGCCTCCTTCTTGATTGCAGTAGGGACCGCCTGAATAACCTGAAGATACATAATCACATTTGCAAAGACTTTACCAGATAAGGTAATATCCCAAGATTTCAGTGATTAGGATTTGACTAACTTACCACAGCTAGTGAGTTTAGAAGAGCCTGAGGCCCAGGGAGAAGCTGCAGTCGCAGCCAGCACTTTGGTTTCAGCCTCATGAGACTTGAGCAGAGAATCCAATCAAACCATGCCTGACTCAGTCTGATCTCTGACTGTGAGCTAATGTATGTTGTTTTAAGTTGCTAAGTTTGTGGCTATTTGTTACACAGTAATAAAAACGCCATTACATACATGATGGGATTTCTTGAAGTATTTAAGCTATGATCTTTCCCTTTCTCCAAAACTTCTTTTATGTTACTTAGTTCAATAAAGAGTAACTTCTTTCATTCAAAAGTGCAGTTAAGAACCCTGTGAGTTTTCAGGGATTCTTCCTTCTGCCTTAAAATCTTTGCCCAAGTAGTCCTCAAACACAATGCATTGTATTTTTTTAATCTTTAAATCTCTACCTTTCTCTACATTACTACTGCCACAACCTTCATTCACATTCTTACCATTTTTACCTTGGTTGTTTAAATAGCTTCTTAACATCAATATGTATCCCCTTTGACTTACATTTAATCTTAACAAGGCTGACAAAATGATGTATCTGAATATCAGCTATAATCATACCACTTTCCATCTGAATATCCTTTGCTACCTCCCTATCAAATTTAGAAGAAAAAAAAACTGAGCTCTTTCTCATGAATATGTACAATTTTTATGTATTTTTAAAGTCAAATGGAGAAATTTAGTTCCTGGTACAAAACCACTTTGAGCTCCTGAGCATATGAGGCATTATTCTTTGTAGTTAAATGTACCTCCATGAAAGAATGTGAGAAGCCTGTGCACAGGGCATCCTCTGTGGTTATCACACTTTCCTCCACCTCTCCTTAGACTCACCTGGTTAACTGTCAGTATTTGCATGCTCAAGTCACAAATAACCTTTTCACTAGAATCTTCCTATGCTATCCCCATGATGGAATAGTCACCTCTCCTTTGCCTCCATAGTTCCTATATCACCTTCACCTAATATTTACTTACCTAAGAGCTGTGTTCATTATTTTATTCTATTAGCTGTATTCACTGCTTAATACAATGCCCAGCATATAGTTCTCAGTAAGTGTTTATTAAGTGAAAGAAATTAATAAATGGGTAACTCCTGAATATCTGTTGGATGTTTTTTTTTCTAGTTGATTTTTGAAGAATCTCTAACTTATGAAATATTGGTCCTTTTGTTTTCATTTATTTCTCGTTCTTTTCATTGGACTGAACACAGTGTATTGTAATAGTTTGTTGTTGGTCAGACTTCTATAACTCCTGATGTACAAGAAAGATGGCAATTTCTTTTCGCTATACACTGTCGGCATTTAGCAGGAAGTCCTGTGAATGTTAAGTATTTATTACATAGTTTTTACTTAATAAGTGATAATGAAAGGGCGTAATTTAAGAAAGAACCAAGGAAAGAATAAAGTAAGGAGAGAGCTAATGAGTGATTTGGGGAAGTTTTGATGTTTAAAGGAAAATAACATGTAATGTGGTTTGAAGTTGGAAATGTGAACAATTTCTGTTTTTTTATTTCTTTTCATTTCTTTTAAAATGTACATTTATGGGAAGAAACGGGACTCTTGGTGGGAGGGGATTGAAAATATAATAAAGGAACTTACAACTAAAAGAACAAGGTTGCCAAAATGAGGCAAGAAGGTATAATCAAATGCACAGAAGGGGATACTCTCCCCTTGAGGAAAGTTTAAAGGTAGAAAAGAAAAAAACAATTGAGAAAAGTTTCAAGAGATGGCCTCTATTTTCTTTTTCTTTTTGTTTCCTTTTTTTTAAAAAAAAATATTTATTTATTTTGAGAGATAGAGAGAGAGGGAGGGAAGGAGGGAGGGAGAGAGAGAATCCAAAACAGTCTCCATGCTGTCAGTGCAGAGCCTGATGCAGGGCTTGATCTCATGAATCTCATGAATCTCATGAATCTCAGGAACTATGAGATCATGACCTGAGCTGAAACCAAGAGTCAGATGCTTAGCTGACTAAGCCACCCAGGCATCCCTATTTTTTCCAAGACAATAGTCTGCTGTGAGTAGGGGTAGTCTACTGTGAATAGGGGATGTTGATGAGATTCCTTACTTAAGAACAGGTGCCTGGGAAAGATATGAAATAGTTTCTTTGGACTGAATGAAAGCAAAATCCAGTGATTAAGTGAAAAAGAATGGAGCCCAAGATTCAGATACTATCTGCAAAATTATAAGGAGTAAGTTCCTACATCCCTCTAAATCTTTGCATTTAGTCTTTCTTCTGACAAGTCCTTTCTGTTCATGTTTGCTAGATGAAGCATAATAAAAATATGGTTTTCTTCACATCATTTGTTAAAATAAGGACTGTATTTCTGATATTACCATAAAAATTTAGAAGGTATTTACTTAATAAATATTCTAAAATAAATAATAAAATAAAATCTATCTTATTAATTGGGTTTATGTAAAACCAAAAAGACTGTTCATCATGTGCACACATACTTTTCTTACTATATGTTACCAAGTATTAATAACCTATATTCTAATTAAGAGATGAAATTTAATGTAAAGATAAAGAGAATAGGGAAAATTAGAAAAAGGAACACGGGTATTATACTTATCAGACAAGAACACATGGGACTACACTTATTGGTGTATTTTTTTCATAACTGGTGCCCAAACGTATCATATAAGCTCCGTTGAGTTCTCCTCAGTCACACTTGGCAAAATTTTAGGAAAGAACAGGATGCCATTTATTCAGAGGACTGAGGGGAGACAGGAAAGTCTCCAGGATTGATCTTTGAAGATCCAGGGTTGATTAATGAAATTATCTGTACTAATGTGCAACAATGTTGTGTCTCACTGCACTGACTCGATATGTGAAAAGCATTTGAGACCAATATGTTGATTGAATTGTAAATGATATTAGAATATGAGTTATTGGGACTAGATTAGGTCAATTTATGTACATTCAATCGTGTTTCAATGATTTTTGTAATTTGCATTTATATTTGTGGGTATTTGACTATTGTGGGGTATATATTTTATGCCTATTCTACAGTGATAATTATTCCTATCACAAAGAGCAGCACTTTTATCAAGAACTTCGTAACAGACTCGGTGCTACAATTCCTTCATTAAAATTACTAAGTAAAATTGTCAATACTTGCTTTATCAACAAGGATTGTAAAGCCACTATTTTTCACTTAAGAAAAGTTTCCCATAAAAATCAACATTTTCTCAGAATTTTAAAAGCAACTAATTAATTAATGTATTAATTAAATACATTGACACATTGAAATAATGTTATTACAATTAATATTCCAAAATATTGTCCTAGGACTCCTAGAAATTTTAGAAGCGTAGGATTTAGCAAACCTGTCTCATAGACCTGACTTTGTCATTCACGCAATTCAAAATATCTTGCTGAGCTGAATGTTCCAAGACTGTGGAGCTAAATAAAACTCAGATCAGTAAGTAAATAACCCATAGTTAAGAGAAAGCATGCAGAAAATAAAGATCAGATGAAAGCATTTTAGGCACAAAACGTGTAAAAGATAAGCCACTTATTAATTTATTCAATAAATATTTAGTAAATACTATGAATGACAATCTGTTTATTAATTTCTTGAACAAATATTTATGCCCCCATGCCACTAGTTGTTGGGGAAACAACAATGGGAAAAACACAATCTCTGCCTTTGGTGCCAATAATTACAGTTCTGTGGTATAATTGTAACATTTCAGAAATTGCAAATAGTTCATTATTGCTATAGCATACACAGTAAAGGGTTGTGGCAGGAGCTGGGACGGGATAGATGAGCAAGAACTTTATAATGAATGGTCTTAAATAAAATGAAAAGGTCTCGATATAGGTCTTATTACTTCCATGGATAATGTACCCTTGAACATAAGAAAAAATGGCAGAATTAATAGGTATTTAAGAACCAAAAAGAGATATGCACTTTGAATGTATGCTAGCATAGTAGGAATAAATGCAATTATTTAATTAAATAAAACAGTTTAATATAGGTGTATATTATAATATATAATATAAATCTAATTAGTACATTATTGTAAATAGTATAACGTTATGCATATAAATATGTTGAATATAATATATATAATTGTTAGAATTGGGAAGATAAAAGTTCAAATGGAAGTGTCAGGCTTTATTTATTAAATGATGTTAGAGACTATCAAAATACCAACAGCATTTTTCACAGAACTAGAATAAATAATCCTAAAATTGTATAGAACGACAAAAGACCCCTGAATAGTCAAAGCAATTTTGAAAAAGAAAAACAAAACTGGAGGTATCATAATCCTAGATTTCAATATATACAACAAAGCTGTAGTAATCAAAACAGTATGATACTGGCACAAAGATAGGCACATAGATCAGTGGAACAGAATAGAGAGCCCAGAAGTAAACTCATGATTATATGGCCAATTGATCTTCAACAAAAGAGGCAAGAATATGCAGTGGGAAAAAGACAGTCTCTTCAACAAATGGTGTTGGGAAAACTGGACAGCTGCATGTAAAAGAGTGAAGCTCGATTACTTTCTTATACCATGCACAAAAATAAACTCAAATGGATTAAGGACTTAAATAGACCTGAAACTGCAAAAATCCTAGAAGAGAGCACAGGCAGTAATTCATCTGACATTGGCCATGAAAACATTTTTCTAGATATGTCTCCTCAGGCAAGGGAAACAAAAGAAAAATAAACATTGGGACTGTATCAAAATAAAAAGCTTCTTCACAGCAGAGAAAACAGAACAGTCAACAAAAAGACAACCTACTAAATGGATTGAGATATTTGCAAATGACACATCCAATAAAGGGTAAAGAACTTATACAACTCAACAGCAGAAACAAATAACCCAATTAAAAATGGGCATAAGAGGCAAACCAGAAAACAGACTCTCAACTATAGAGAACACACTGAAGGTTGTTGGAGTGGAGGTGGATGGGGGAATGGACTAGATGGGTGATGGGTATTAAGGAGGGCACTTGAAATGAGCACTGGGTGTTGTATGTAAGTGATGAATCACTACATTCTACACCTGAAACTAATATTACACTGTATGTTAAGTAACTGGAATTTAAATAAAAACTTAACAAAAATAAATAAAACTTTCATTAAAAATGGGAATGGGGTGCCTGGGTGGCTCAGTCAGTTAAGCGTCCAACTTCGGCTCAGGTCATGATCTCACCGTTTGTGGGTTTGAGCCCCACGTCGGGCTCTGTGCTGACAGCATGGAGGCTGGAGCCTGCTTCAAGTTCTGTGTCTCCCTTTCTCTCTCTGCCCCCCTCCCTCTTGCTCTCTCTCTCTCTCTCTCTCTCTCTCTCAAAAATAAATGAACATTAAAATTTTTTTAAAAGGTAAAAATGGGCAGAAGACATGAACAGACATTTCTCCAAAGAAGACCTACAGATGGCCAAAAAACACATGAATATATATACCTCATCACTTACCATCAGGGAAATGCAAATGAGAAACACAATGAGATATTGCCTCACATCAGTCAGAATGGTTAAAATCAAAAACACAGGAAACAAGTATTGGCAAGGATGTAATGGAAAAGGAACCCTCATGCACTGTTGGTAGGAATGCAAACTGTCCAGCCACTGTGAAAAACAGTATGGAGAATTACCAAAAAATTAAAAATAGAACTACCTTAGATGCAGTAATTCCACTACTGGGCATTTACCCAAAGAATAGAAAAACACGAATTTGAAAAGATTTACGCACCCCTATGTTTATTGCTGTGTTATTTACAATAGTCAAATTATGGAAGCAGCCCAAATGTCCAATAAATGAATGGATAAAGAAGTGGTCACACACACACACACACACACACACACACACACACACACACACACTCTGTGGAATTAGCCATAAAAAAGAATTAACTCTTGATATTTGCAACAATATGAATGGATCTAAAGAGTATAATGCTAAGTGAAATGAGTCAGAGGAAGACCAATACCATATTATTTTACTCATGTGGCATTTAAGAAACAAACAAAAACAGAGACAAACTGAAAAACAGACTCTTAACTATAAAGAACAAACTGATGGTTACCAGAAGGGGGTGGGCAGGGAGATAGGTAAAACAGGTTAATAAGATTAAGAGTACACTTATAGGGGCACCCAGGTGGCTGATTCAGTTAAGTGTCCCACCCTTGATTTCAGCTTGGGTCACGGTCTCGAAGTTTGTGAGTTCAAGCCCTGCATCAGGCTCTGCATTGACAGTGTGAAGCCTGCTTGGGATTCTCTGTCTCTGCCCCTCCCCCACTTGCACGTGCACTCTCTCTCTCTCTCTCTCTTTTCCTCTCTCAAAATAAATAAACTTAAAAAAAAAAATGAAAAAAAAAATAAAGAGTCCAGTTATCAGGGCACCTGAGTGGTTCAGTTAGTTAAGTGTCTGACTGCTGATTTGGGCTCAGATCATGATCATACGGTCATGAAATCAAACCCAATGTCAAGCTCTGGGCTGACAGCACAGAGCCTGCTTGGAGTTGTCTCTCTCCCTCTCTCTCTGCCCCTCCCTGGTGCACATTCTCTCTCTCTCTAAACAAACAAACAAACAAACAAACAAACATTTTACAAAAAGAGTACACTTACCATGATGAGCCCTGAGTAATGTATAGAATTTTTGAATCGCTATATTGTACACCTGAAACTAATATAAAACTTCATGGTAACTATACTGGAATTAAAACTAAATGGTGTTAGATATGCATGCTACCCAAGTTTTAAAAGTAAAGACTAGGTCATGGAGAATTCTCACTGTACACTTTGTAGCAAAATAAAAACCAATAATACCAATTTAGTATAAATATGAAGAGAGTAAAACTAAAATGTGGAAGTAGGAAGAAACTTAGAAACTTACTAGAAATAGGTTTGCCAATTTTCTTGTATATGACTTTATGTGTAATTTGATCAAAAAGAAAATACATTTCTGAAACAATTAAGAAACAGTCAGGAGTCAGTCTTTTCTGTATAAGTTCCTTTAAGGAGGCAAGAAATGCATAATATTGAATCAATTTACAAAATAAATAAGGTAACAAGAAAGAAGCCATTAATTAGAAGAATGTTGGAAAAAACTTCAAAGTTTAACCGTAGACATAAAGGATTGATTACATTGAAGACTGTATCACAAAACAAGCTGATTAGAGGAGTGACAACAAAAGACATTAAATAAAGAAGAATTATGTCATTTTTCCAAAGGTTTTCTGTATCTATATGATTAAAATAAACAGGACCACAAATAATAGAATCAACATTATATTAAAGATGCTTGAAAAAGAACTGGGACACAGGAAATGTCATATGCATTGCCTTATAAAGCAACCACTGTTAGCTCAGATATAACATTCTGATGCAGAAGAGATAGCACATGCCCAAGGGAACTGTGGGAATGACAATGTGAAACACAGCACAGCAAAAGAGGGCATGGGAGTGATTAAGATGAACAGCTGTCCCTCTATTAACAGAATGTGAATCAGTTGATTTAGCTGACATGGCTCTTTCCTTTCTGTCATTCCCCAGTTCACAAGTATCCCTCCTGCTCCCAGTTAAAGGAATATCAACCTTGGAAAAAAAAATTACTCATCCTTCATGATAAGCACTTCTCTCTTGTTAAAGCATCCATGATAAAAAGACTTTGAGGCAAGTTCAATAATAAGACATTCCTATGAGATTGTAAATACCCTCTGATGTTCCAGTTTTCTACTTCCAAATATATTTTAGCTTTTTCCAAAAGGAAGAGATCTATAAGGGCACAATTCAAATTTAACAGAGCAGGAAAAGGCTGTATATTTTTAATCAGATCACCATGCCTAGAAACAGTTTAATTAGCTTACTTTTATTTAATGACCCCTGATTGGTATCCTGCTATGCCCAATGTAAATACTTCTTGTGTAAGTTTTCAGTCTTATATTTTTAGAAAAACACATCTTAATTAACTTAATTACTGTTCAATTCACATAGAAAAGTAGAAGAATTATTAACTAGTCATTTGTTGAGGCAGACTAAATGAAAATGCATGGAATTGGAGTTAATAAAATTAAATTTAGTTTAAACACAATCTGTAACCAAGTATTTCATCTTACTTGGGGTCCTTGTCTTCTCTTGGATTAGTTGAGAGGCATGAGAATATGGAAGCTAAAAGCACAGTATCAAGCTAGATTGTGAGTTTATATACTTTCTCCATAACTCAATAATCAAATAATTTGAAAAGTTAATTGCTTCCTTTGAGCTTCAGTTTCTTTATATATAATATTGAAGTAAAATAACAATATTCTATCTTACAGAGTTTTAGGCAGTGGTGTGTATATGTTAAATAAGGATAAGGGGAGACTTACCTCCATAGTTAAGAGAGATATCAGTTTGTTCAGATAAATTGTTCTTTATGGTGTGTTCCCATAATCATTTGTTCAGCTAATTATTTTTGTTAGTGTGATAAAAACAAGGAGGTTTGAGAACGCCTTATGTTGTAAACAGTATTTTTGGTGTAGTGCAATGTAGGGAATATATCAATGAATTTCATCATGTTTTCAAAAGGTTGTTTTAGTTATTATTGCCAGATAACAAACTACCCCAATTTAGTGGTATAAAAAGGTTTTATAATGTTTATGGATTCTGTGGATAAGGAATTCTACAAGGCATAGCAGGTATGGCTGTGTCTGTGCCATAATGCCTGGATCTCAGTTGAGAAGATCTAACTGACTAGGGATTGCTAACAGAGCTTGGTTTGGTTACTGTCACTGTGTAACACAGCATCCTAATCTTAATGTGTAAAGAACCACAGTTGTTTGTTTTGTTTTTGTTTTCATTAAGCTCATAGTTTCTGTATACCCAGGATTTAGAAAGGGAACAACAGCTGGAAAGATTCAAAGGACTGGAGGATCCATCTCCAAGATATCTTTGTCACTCATATGGTCAGAACCTTGGCTAATGGCTGTAGGATGGGTTCCACTGGGACTAAGAACCAGAGAGTCCACGTGTGGCTTCTTCATTGGCTTATATTTCTCACATCATGGTGGCCATGTTCTAGCAAGACAGTATGAGAGGGGATTTATGGAGAGAGCATCCTGAGAGAACCAGGTGGCCTTGGCAGGCACATAATGTCAATTCTGTTGCACTTTTTACTCCAGGCATTCACAAAACAGCCCAGATTCAAGGGTCTGGCCATATGCTCCACCTTTCAATAGGAAGATGTTAAAAATTTGAGGGGCAGAGGCACCTTGGTAGGACTCAGTCAGTTGAGCATTCTATTCTTGATCTCAGCTCAGGTCTTGATCTCACATTCCTGAGATCAAACCCCACATCAGGCTTTGCACTGACAGCATGGAGACTGCTTGGGATTTTCTCTCTCCCTCTCTCTCTGCTCCTCCCCTGCTCACTTTCTCTCTCTGTCTCTCTCTTAGAATAAATAAACATTAAAAATGTTTTAAAAACCACTGTTGTCCTTCCTATATCTGAATTTATGCATAATTGCTACTTCTGTTTGCAGTCAATTTTGAACATTCAAGTTTATAGATCATTTTAATCTCCATTTAGCATTCCTTTCACCTAAAACTCCTCAACATGTTGAACAGTAAACTCATCAATATTTCTTAAAATCGGCTTGTTCTCTGGACCTCCTTTAAAAAAAGCATCATGGGGGCACCTGGGTAGCTCAGTTGGTTGGACGTCCCACTTCAGTTAATATCACTATCTCCCGGTTTATGAGTTTGAGCCCCACATGGGGCTCTGTGCTGACCACTCAGAGCCTGGAGCCTGCTTCAGATTCTGTGTCTCCCTTTCTCTCTGCCCCTCCCCCACTCATGCTCGCGCGCTCTCTCTCTCTCTCTCTCTCTCTCTCTCTCAAAAATATACACTAAAAATTTTTTTAATTAAAAAAAAGTATCATGATTTTGTCAGGAAACGAAACTCACTGAAATTCTTGACATTTATCTAATTACCTCCATATTCATCCCATCATCAAGTATTTTCAAATCTTCCTTCTTAAAATACCTTCGTTAACTGCCCTTTTTCTTCCATTCCCATTCAGTTCACATCTATATCATATTTTATGGAGATTATTAAATAATTTTCTTACCATTCAGCCAGCCTTTGATCACTCCTTCCTTCAACTAACCCTTCACTTTGCAAAAATATTTGACCTAAACAATGGAATATAAATATTAAGCACCGATTAAAAAGCTTCTATTTATTCCAAAGTTTACAGAATAAATTTAAGATTCATTTTTCTCAGCGCACTTTCATTGGAAACTTTGTGTCTAACCTTGTAAGTTCTGTTATTAATATATGATGTGAATGATTATTTGAATGGGCATTTGGGAACAGATACAGACATAGAACCAGAGAAAATACAAGCAATAGCCCCAGGCTCCTGCAGAATCAAATTTACTCCCGTTGATGTTTTAAGACTACATTGATGCTGACCTTGAGTTGAAAGAGACTCTACTCTCAGAACAGCAAAATCATGGCCAGATGGAGCCCAGTTGACAGCAACTTTAAAATCCATTCATTTAACCTTGTCCAGATTAAACTCCTATATGCTCCACTCAAGTCAAGTTTGTCTGCACATTGTTCTTCTGTTACAACAAAACCCATTCAGAGTCTTTTTTTCTCACATTTTCAACATACATCAACTCTTTTCTCTCTACTTTTCATTTTGGCAAGCCCGAGGGTTTTCCATTTGTGTAAATATTAGCAGTTTCTTAATCTTGGAAATCTTAGAAAAATAATGCACATATTTCTATTCCAACCCCACACCTATTAATCAGATATGGGACTAGTTCTAAAAATCTGTATTATATCAACTGAAAATCTGAGATTTTCATCAACCTCAGAAGATTCTAATGGTGCTGACCAATGCCAGGCAGCTATTAGGAGATAATGTTCTGAATATAACTTAATAGGCCTCTACTCACAATGATGTTCACATTTCAGTTTTGTCAGAATCCATCTCCATCTTATGAAGATGAAATTGTATACTCCATTATCTGACCTTTTTAAATACTTTATAAGATAGAACACTGTAGTGAAAGGGACAGTCAGTAGTCTAGGGAGAAATCAAATAATTTTACTTGTTTCCAAGTTGGTTTAAGCACAATGAGTTAAATTCTTTTCTGAGCATACTTTTTTTTTCTTCTTTTTTTTTTTCATTTGAAATACAGGAATGATGATACCTACCTCCTTATTTATTAAGTGTATTGTGAACATAAGTTGAATTAATAGACTTACAGATGAAAAATAGACTTGAAAAAAGTGCAAACTTTTGGGGAACCTGGGTGGCTCAGTTGGTTAAGTGTCCAGCTTCGGCTCAGGTCATCATCTCACGGTTCGTTAGTTCGAACCCCCCACGTTGGGCTCTTTGCTGACAGATCCTCTGTCCCTCCACCCACGCCCTTCCCCCACTCGTGTGTTCACTCTCTCTCTAAAATAAAAATGAATAAACATTTTTTAAAAACTGAAAACTTTGAAGTACTAAACATATAATACATATTTAGAAAATTACACTTATTCTTTTACTATTTAAACTACGCTCTTACCTATTTCTTTGTTTATTTTATTTTTATTTTTTGGTTAATTTGTTGTTCATATTCTCCCAATGGATTATAAATTTCTCAAGGGAAAAGATTTAGATTCTTCAGCCTGCAGAATTTTCCCTTTTTCTGGTATTGGCTAACTGTCTTTTTAATATTGACTATATAGCTGAGATTTGACAAAACTAGACCTGTTTATGTGGAATTCTTTACATCCTGGTACATGTGTATGTTCATGCTTCTTGATCCCAGTGATAACTTGCTTCCTTTTCTTTCTGCTTTTCTTTCAGTCTTTTTTTTCAGTTTTTAATAGTATTTTATGAGATTTTCTTTTGAATTCAAAGTAATATGTACTCATTTTAATAATTCAAACCATATGGAGAAATATAAATAAAAAGTTAATCTTTGGGGCACCTGAGTAGCTCAGTCAGTTAAGTGTCTGACTTCAGCTCAGGTCATGATCTTGCATTTCATGAATTCCAGCCCCACATCAGACTCTGTGCTGACAGCTCAGTGCCTGGAGCCTGCTTCACATTCTGTCTGTCTGTCTGTCTGTCTGTCTGTCTCTCTCCCCAAAATGAATAAACATTTTAAAAAAAAGTTAACAATCTTCCCACCATCCTGTTCTAATTATATTTCTTCTGAAGTTAAGTGTTAAATCTGTTGTATTTCCTTTCCTATCCTTCTGCAAGCTAAATATATGTGTATATGAGTGTATATAGGGGCAGAAGGGGTGGGGTTCAAAGTGGCATAATACTACACATTGGCGAGCACAGTATCAAATGTCTACATAACAAGGCAGGTAAAGCAGAATGTGATGTGACTCTGAAATAAGACAACATAAGTGGTGGGGAACTTATTGCCGTTTCTTTTTTTCTAAAGGAGACAGTCACCATGTGGGAATATAAACCCAGGATGGCCAGATTTTCCAGCTTTTCAAAAGACAAAAAAGTCCCTTAATTTCGTGTAAAATGTCCTAATTTTTAAAACTTTGTTAAGACTACATAAATACATTTCTAAGAAGAATCACAGCTCTTTTTTTAAGTTTATTTATTTTGAAAGAGAGAGAAAGAGCGAGAGAGTGGGAGAGGGACAGAGAGAGAGGGAATCCCAAGAAGGCTTTGCACTGTCAGCATAGGCTTTGCACTGTGGGACTCACTCACCCACCGTGAGATCATGACCTGAGCCAAAATGAAAACTTGGACACTTATTTACTTATTTGGGTTTTTGGTCTTGTGGTTCAAAATTACTTTTTGAGATTATGTCATATTTTTTTCTTAAATGACTCCTAACATTTGGGTATTATAAAGAACTTAGTTCATATCTATTATAGGACAGAGAGGAATCAGTACTGCCTGAAACCCAAGGCATAGTGAGATATTATTTAAGAATGAGGCTATTACAGTGTTGAACCAAAAAATTCAGCTAGGTCTTTACTGGTTCACTAAAACTACTAGACTGTGGATCATCTTACTTCTCTACTATATGAAAATATTTAGACACCTTAGTGAAGGATGATTTGGACCTCCTTTAGCTGAAACTTTTACTCATGCCATTAAAAATGAAAACCACCCCCCCAACAGAAATTTCAACACTGTTGCAGATTTCCAGAAAACTTGGGTTATTGGTAATAGAATTACAGTTGTAATACAGGTAGATCCTTAATTTAGCATTTTCCTTTTATGCAGTATACAGCTACATCTGTTCTTTGGTCTATCATTTTGCCACTGTTTTTAAATTTATGTGTTTTGAATAAATTCCTTAGACAACTAATAGCAGTTAAAAGTTAGTGCATTTTTAAAGCATGAAACTAATTAACAATTAACCTTGGGGGGGGATAACTTTGTTACTGTTAATATTACATTGACACAATAACAAAACATGTTGCTATTTATAGAATTTGATGTACATTTTGTCAATATAAAATAGTATACTTTTCTTTATGGTTTAGTTAGTGCTATGTCATGGGTAGAATTCCTTTTGCAGTCAGCACCTATTCCATTTGTTTTATTTCTTTTAGACTTTAAAATAATAATTGCAGAATACATTTAAAGAACTTTCATCAAGATGTCTTTGAAAATAAAAATAAAAACCAATTCAAAACTTCTCAAAATGGTTTTCTCCCAATTGCTTCTGTAATTCTGTGCTTCTTTATTCTGTGCTGATTTTCTCTTTTCATAGATCTCCTTTAGGCTACCTTGGAGCATGCTTTATGGATCACTGATTCTGCTGATTGTTTTTTCTCACCAAGGTCGTTAGTGGGACCCTTCTGTCTGAGTCTCCAATTGTCACATAGACTTTCATCTCACAATTTTTTTCATCTTACATTTTGTAATCCTAATAACTGTGTATTTCCTAGGATCCTCAACTAGAGAGCCTAGATATGAGGGTTGGTAGTGTTTTTTTTTTTTTTTTGTTTTCCAGATTGTTTTCTGTATTATTAATTATGCTAGTTCCCTCCTTATTATTAAAGTGAATAATAGCTAACATTTATTGAACATCTAATATGTTCCAAGCGCTGTAATATTTTTTATATAATTCTTATTTCATTCGCTCTCTCCAACAACCCTAAATTGAAGGGATTGCTATTATCCATTTATTTATGGATGTGTCCAAAGTCACAAGTTAATAGACATCAGAAATGAGATTTGCACAAGAATCTGGTTTTAGACCTTGTTTCACCTACCACTTCTTTTCACTGCTAAACTTTACTATGTTAATTCTGTATAATTCTACCAAAACCATATAATTTAATGTTTTTCATAAGTTGATCTAGCAATGTGCTTACCCACTAGTAGTTTAAAAAAGGTAAAGAAAGAGCAGAATTCTTGAATCAAAATTCTAAAATTCAAATATAGTTGTTATATTTGGTAAAACAGCTACTGAGGGAAGGAAATGAAGATAAATAGACTCAATAAATACTCTGTATCCCTAAAACATGAATAATTTGTATTTAACTTATTTGGTTAATTCATGGTTAATTTATGATATAAAGTATTATTTTAAATTATTTTTCAGAATTATTAAAAATTTCTTACAGTGTAATTTTCTTTATCTTTTATTGAATAAGGAAAAAAATTAATTTATATAATAACGAATCCTTTATTATATATACTCTATGCTGTGCCTGCAAAATCACAAGAAGAGGTATTTTCTCCCTGTTGGGATGAATGTTCATCTTTGGAAGAAGTTGGTCCTAAACACAGAAGGAAACATGTTAAAATTAGTAGGTAGGGAGAGATGCTTCTCTTTTTACCTTATGCCAGGTTAGCAGAAGAAAGAAATAACCTATGACATCACGGAGCTCGTAGTCTAGTAGGGGAAATTGGGAAGTGTTTAGTTCACCATGGGTCTCATAAAAAGGCTTACCCAGAGATATTGATGCTGAAGTTTTATCATGTGGATGATGAGTGAGCAAAACAGATTGAGATTAGGGGGTGATTTGCTATGGAGCGAACATCTTGTACAGTCACAGGGATGAGAAAGCATGTGGTTTGTTTTGCTTAGGTATTGAGTCTAAGGATGTGGTTGGTCAGGGTCAGCTCAGGGTACTTTGTATTCTTTAATACCTTTATTTTATTAGTAGCAGGGAACAACATCAAGATAAGATGGTATCTGCTACACTGTATCCAATAGAATAATTTTTAAATAGTGCTGTAAGAATTACCATTGCTTTGTTACATAATGTTTTATGTTTTAATATATTTAGTAATAAAATTCTGGCTTCAGCACTATTATTCCTGTCAACCTCACCAAAGTAATTCAACATGTTTTAGATCCTTAAAATATAAGAGCCATTTTGTGTGTGTATGACATTAGATTTTGTACTAAGTCTCTAATTCTTCTGACTCTCCCTGCCCTGTGCTCATCAATTTTTGCATGGTTGACTGGGTTCTTCTCTGAATTGTCTTTTTAAGAAGTTGATGAACTAGGGATTTTTAAAAGTAATATATTTGAGATTTTTCCATTAAAAATTTTTTGCTCTTTGAATATAATGTACAAACTTAATCAGATTATTAATGCTATTTTACTGAAGCTCTAATAATGCTAAAATCTCAAATTAGGAGACATAAAGATCCCAACAGATGAAAAGCCTAGTACAAAAATGAAAAAAAAAAGTGTGTATGTGCATGTTATAGGTGTGGGTGTGTTTGTGCATGTTTGTTAGTAGTAAAAGTATTGCATATTAGTAAACAAAGAAATAGGGGAAAAAAACGTGTACTATTTTATGGTGCAGTAAAACCTAAGCATGGAAGCCACATGCATATATCCAGATCCATAGAAATTTATACAGAAAATAACATGACATCATATAATTTGGCCTATTAATTATATCTACAGATTGTAGTGTACTCTTCAGGTCTTACTTTTCTCATTCCCAGTCAGCATCTATAAAGTAGACATATATTCAATTTGATATTTATTTTATGGGGACTCCTAGGTGGCTCAGTCAGTTAAGCGTCCAACTCTCGATTTCAGCTCAGGTCATTATCTCACAGTTTAAGAGATAGAGCCCTGTATCGAACTCGACAATGTGGAGCTTGCTTCGGATTCTCTCTCTCCCTCTCCCTCTCTCTCTCTATCCCTACCCTGCTCATTCTCAATCTCTCTCTCTCTCTCTCTGTCTCTCTGTCTCTCTCTCTGTCTCTCAATAACTAAATAAATAAATGTAAAAAAATGTAATTTATGTTGTGATCAAGGTAAGTATAACATTTATTCCCCTCTTATTTAAATCCACCCATATTGATCCCCTATCCAATATATGAAAAGATGCACAGCTTTCATTCTTAGGTGATTAGTGGTGGAAATAATTACTGTTTCTGAAGAGTTCTTATTCACTCATAAAGCTGTAGAGCCTTCAGTACACTAACCTTTTTTATTCCTGTCTGAAATAAACGAGGGACATTTCAGCTTATCAAGGTATTTATTGGTAAACACTGTTCTAGATACTCAGAGTGAAATGATGAATAACACACAATCCTGGCTCTCAAGTCTCTTACATGCAAGGTCAGAGTTTGGAAATGTTCTATAGAGCTGAAGTCTGAGAACCACTTGAAAAATAATTTAAAGTATATTATTCTGAGGGACAGAATCCATAGTTATCACCACATTGCTCTCTCTTTTTTTTTTCAAGATGGCTACAGATTCTTTTAAAGCATGAGGACAGTAGATTATTATATCTCCACATGATAACATGGAGAACCTAAAAGCAGGGGTTCTGAAATATAATAGAATTAGAATCTAGTGGGTCATATGGAAAAATGTGCCCAGTTTAGAAGGTTTTAAGTAAGCGAGTATAGAGATCCTAAAGCCAAAACTTTATTAATGTCGTAACAATCTATATCTGTTCATGCTTGAGTAATTAATTCATTCCAAATTTTTAAAAAAATAACAAGACCTCAAAATATAAAGTCAGAGTTGACTACTGAAATTTTATTTTTGTGCCATATTTCTAAAAATTATACAGTAAAGCATAACCCCAGGACCACCACATACCTACTCTGTAAATTTAGATAAATTCCTTTTTAAACTTCAATTTCTTTATTTAAGAAAATAAAATTAAACTTGTGAAAATTGTAAGAAAAAATATAAATGTAAGTGCATTAGATTGTACACAAGACAGAGAATCAGTGGTATTCTCTAATTGTGTATTTGAGTTCATTTGTTTCAGGGTTAAGGAGCCCCTTTAGACACACACACACACACACAGAGTTAATTTGACATAATACTGTTCTTTGTTAAAAACAAAGATAAGCCAGGGACGCCTGGGTGGCTCAGTCAGTTAAGTATCTGACTTTGGCTCAGGTCATGATCTCACAGTTTGTCAGTTTGTGAGTTCAGGCCCCGCATTGGGCTCTGTGCTGACAGCTCAGAGCCTGGAACCTGCTTTGGATTCTGTGTCTCCCTCTCTCTCTGCCCCTCCCCTGTTCATGCCCTGTTTCTCTCTGTCTCAAAAATAAATAAAACATTTAAAAATTTTTTAAAAAACAAAGGTAAGCCAGTTAATTCGTTACATACCAAGCTTCAGTGGAAAGACTGAGGACGTGTGGAATTTAAGCATGGTTTTGCAAACACAGTCAAAACTTTACAAATGCCCTTGCCGTTTCTTCCATTGCTATACCCTGCAGACTGTGAATTTAAGAAATTTTATTTTTATTTCTATAGGTTTTTAGTAGCTTCAATATAACATGGAAAATAGCAGTCCTGTCTGTAGAAATTTTCTCTTAAAACTCCATTTCTCTTAAAAAAATTTGCAGATTAGCTGTTTTCTTCCCCCAATAAATAGGCACATAAATATAAAAGTACCAAAAGGGAAACACTACTTCACTTTTATACCACCATCTGTTACATATCACAGTCTATGTGTTGTGTTAACTGAGGCAAACTGTATACTGCTGAAATGAGCATTGTTTTTCCATACTCTTTAATGAAACTTCACCCAATTCACTGATTTTACTCAATAAATAAGTGGAAAAGAATGTTTTATAAATCATAAAATTGTATATATTTACTCTATAGCTTGTCTGTGGCCTAAGATAACTTTAAAAAGGCAAGCAATATGGAGGATTCTTTTCTTTTTTTTTTTTTTTAAGTTTTTTTTGTTTGTTTTTTGAGAGAAAGATAGAGCACAAGCGAGGGAGGGACAGGGAGAGAAGGGGGAAGAGGATTCAAAGTGGGTTGTGCGCTGACAGCCTGAAGCAGGCTTGAACTCAAGAACCATTGGATGATGATCTGAGCCGAAGTCAGACGCTCAACTGAGTGAGCCATCCAGGAGCCCCTGGACGATTATTTTGTTTCAAGACAGTGCTATATTAATAAAAATGTAAGACATTTATTTTTTGATTATTTAAGGAAAACAAAAGCCTTTAAAATATTAAGTGGGCAGGGGCGCCTGGGTGGCTCAGTTGGTTGGGCATCTGACTTCCACTCAAGTCATGATCTCACAGCTGGTGAGTTCGAGTCCTGCCTCGGGCTCTGTGCTGACAGCTCGGAGCCTGGAGCCTGCTTTGGATTCTGTGTCTCCCTCTCTCTCTGGCCCTAACCCACTACATTATGTCTCTGTCTCTCTCAAAAATAATTAAACATTAAAAAAATTTTTAAATGCTAAATGGACATTCTATTTTGTCCTGATTATTATGGAATGTCTATTTAATATTGGTAATAACTGAGAAACTACATTTGCTGAGTGTCATAGACTCTGTCTAAAGTTCTCTTTTGTCTAGCAGAAGAGCGGACACAGGATTAAAAAGAGAGATGGCTAATGTCCGGGAAAAAGACTAGAGCCCTGAATAAGGGTCCTTGCCCCGTATTTATTCATATCAGAAGGCTTGCAAAGGTGATGGGTATGTACAAAGACATAAAGAAACTAGGAACATTAACTTGTGGATGTGAAGGAGAAAAGAGGATTTTGAAGATATACAGTGTTTGGGGTTTGGGTCAATATAAAACAAAATCCAGGCAGTGGCAGATGGGTAGATGGTTGTTAACAGCAGACAGGAGGCCCAGTGCCTGTTTATCTTTGCCAGCCTAGATGAGACAGATAGGGGGAATAACTGCAGAGTTAATAAGGCACCTTTTCTTTTGTTAACCATCTCCACTCAGGGCTGCTTTGCCTGGAGCGCAGCGGTCCAAAGTCCAATTCACCAATTTACCTAACCTGGCCCTATTCTTCTATGAAAGCAGCTTTCTGCTATAGTACTAAATTTGGGGTGCTTTCACCCTGAATATCTAATCTTGTTATTCCTATGTATTGGGTACCTTTGCACCATTTATATTTCAGGTCTTTGCCTCTCTCTATTTTGGGGGGCTCAGCACCCCCTCCCTATTTTGGGGTGTTTTGCACCTCCCTATTCCTGGCACCTTTGTGCCTCTATATTCTCAGGGTGTCTTTGCACCCCCTTATTCTTGGAGTGCCAGTCTGGTTTACCCAAACTCAGGTGTGAACATTTTATTGACTTTGTATTTCTTTGTGCCTTGTTAACCCATTGGTGTAAGCCTGGGGGATTCCTAAGCTTATCCCCCACAGCTGAGTTTTTATTCACATTTGAATTGATCTGTAATTTTGAGCATTTGATATAAATGCAAAATCTTTAGTAATGTGTGAAGTTTTCATATTTGAACACATACATGCACACAAAAATAAACATAAACAGCAGGTGAATTGTTTTGAAATAACTTTACGTTTTATATAATTAATGGAATTAATAGCATTTATGAGGTCATGTGGGCAATGTTAGAAAGTGGTATAAACAAAAAATGATTATTTTATCCTTGATAATTGTATAAGTTATTTGTAGAGCAGAGTACATGATTAGAGGAAAGATTTACCAAACAAAATATAATCCAGTATGTCAAGAGAAAGAGCTTCTCAAAAAGCTTCATCTATATCCAAAAAAACAAAAACAAAAACAGAAACAAAAAAACAAAAAACAACAAAATACCAAAGAACAAAAAACAAAAACAAAAACTCAGAAACAGCATAATGGATAGAAGTTTACGTCAGGCTTTCTGTCTCACCTTTTTTTTGTTTTCCTTCTCATAGTAAATTCAGTCATGTTAAGAAGTGAACTGATTTGAGCCATAACCCATTATTTTTCATTCCTTCTATTCTGAAAATAACAGACAAATTAAAAAAAAAAAAAAGACTATGTAGTGTCATGTCCTGCCTCTGCCACTTATTTGTAGTTGTCCTGAGGAAATCAACTAAATCTATGGTCCTTACACTTAACATTCCTTAGTGGATTAATCAGGGTTCTCAAAAACAAAAAAACAAAAAACAAAAACAAACAAAAAACAGGCAGAACCAATTGGAATAGTAAATAGAGAAGTGGAGGGAAAGAAAGAGAGAGAGAGAGAGATTGATTTATTATAAGGTATTGTCTCATGTGATTATGGAGAATTTCCACAATCTGCCATCAATAAGCTGGAGACCCAGGAAAACCAGAGGTGTAGTTCTCTCCTGAGAACCAGAGAGCTCATGGTGTTGATTCTCATCTGAACCAGAAGGTCAGAAAAAGGGGAGCACTGAAGGGAGAATATCAATGTCCTAGCTGAGGCATTCAGACAGATAGTGTGAATCCTTTCTTTCTCCACCTTTTTGTTTTATCGGTGTCCTCATTGGATTGGATAATGCCCATGCATATTAGGGAGGGCAATCCTGTTCACTCAGTTTACTGATTCAAATGGATCCAGAAACATTTTTGTGGATATACCCAGAAATAATGTTTAATCAGTAATCAGATACCTAGGCTTCGTGCCATCCAGTCAAGTTCACACATAAACACACATAATGATGAGGAATACTCATTGCAGTTCAAGTCCTCATTGCTGTAATCAGTCATGTGGTTGTAACTGGTAATTGTAACTACCTTTTTTCATTACACATTCTGTGGCTTTATGTTGGGGGGCGGGGAGAGGGAGGGGTGTGTTTGCCTTCAGCAAGTACATTAGCTGGTCATGATTTTTTACCTGGGGGTATTGACCCAAAACTTTATCCTCAAGTATATGGGTCATTAGTAGTCCTGCCTAGTTTGGGTTGTAGTTTTCTGTTGACCTTAATCACAGAGCATGGTAACACTGAGAAATACCCTACGCTATCTCCTGTATTCCAGACATACTTTTTCTTACCTCCATTGTACAGTAGAACATTGTACAGTTCAATTTCTCCACTGATAGATAAGATCAGTCACCTGAGCCAGCACAGTAGCTATCTTCTTTACTTAATTAAGAGGCATGAGCAGTCTAAAGTGACTGGGCAGCAGTCTTAAGTTCCAGTTCAATAGAATCATGTTGAGTCTCCTGGAAGCATTCCTCCATTTGGAATGAAGACTTCAGGACCAGAAGGGGATAAGCTCATGGGAAGAGGAAACAAAAATAGTAACAGTAAGTGGTGTAACTCCCATTCCCTTCATTTGATTCTGGGACCCATGAATTTTGGCTATGAGACAAACAGCACCATGTATTAGATGCTGATTCAGAGCATATAGAGCCTTTTGGAGAACCTTGCCATGACCCTGTGAGGTAATGCCACCTGGTTCGTGCTGTAACTAAATCTTTAAAAGGCCATTCTACAAAAGCAGCTACTCCAGGATGGTGAATAGTAATGGTAAGGACAATGGATTCCATGAGTATGGGCCCATTGCTGCAGATTTTGTTTGTTTGCTTTTTTCTTTTCTTTTCTCTTCTTTTCTTTTCTCTTCTTTTCTTTGTTTATTTCTTTTTTTGTGTGCTGTGAAGTGAATTTCTTGATCAGAGATAATACCATGTGGAATAATTTGACAGTAGATAAAACATTCTGTAAGTACATGGACATGGATGTTAGTTTGGCAGCACATTGTGTGTAAGGAAGACAAATCTGTATTTAGAGTTAGTGTCTATTCCAGTAGAAAAAGTGTGTCCTTCCCATGGTGGAAGTGGTCCAAAGTAATCAACTTACCACAAGGTAGCTGACTGATCTTTCTGTGAAATAATGCCATATCAAGGACTTGGTGTTAGTCTCTGCTGTTGGAGGATTGGGAACTCAGTGGTAGCTGTAGCCAAGTTGGCTTTGGTGAGTTGAAGAACATTTTGCTGAGCCTCTGCATAACCTCCATCCCTGCCACCATGGTAATGCTTTTCATGAAAACTTTGGATAATGACAAGGATAGCTGGAGAAAAAGGTTGGCTGGTATTCACAGAATGAGTCATCCTATTAATCTAAGTATTAAAATCCTCCTCTGCTAAGGTTATTCTTTGGTGAGCATTCACTGGAGCACAAATATCTTCATATTTTTTAACTATTCAGAAAAGCCAGTCCATATACTTCACATATTTACACCATTTTTCCATTCATGTTTCCAAGTCCCTGACCATCCACCCAAACCATTGGTCAGTCATAGCCCATCAGTCAGTATATACTTGCACATATGACCATGTATTTTTTTAAGGAAAGTAAACAGGTGCACTGCTCAAAGTTCTGCCACTAATAGGATTTCCTTTCACAAATTTCTTTTAGGGATGTCCCAGAAAGAGTTTGTACAGCTTGAGTTGTCCACTTTCATATGGTACCTGTGAATTGTGTAGAACCATGTGTAAACCAGATCTGAGTCTTATCTTCCTCTGTCAACTGATCATAGGAAATTCCTCATGTGGCCATAATGCAGGCAGGTAGAGAAGGCACTGTAGCAAAAGGAGAGATCATGGGCATTCATGCCACTTCTTCATGTTACTTACTTGTCCTTTGAGGGGCTGGTCATTAGTGATCACTTGCATACCATCTCCATTTGATGACACAGTGTTGCTGTGTACATCCAGCTTTATGGCCTATGGTGGTCAATCTCTACTAAGGCCCAATAGCAGGTCCAGACCACTTTCTAAAAGGAGAGATTTGTCAAGGATGTCATGGTGTTGTTTTAAAGTCCTAGAGACCTGCTCTGCAAGTCACCTATGGGACGGCCAAAGACTCCAAATATCATTCCTATTTGTCACTAACAATTCAAGCACTATTCAATCTCCTGGATGATATGGCCCAAGGTACAGAGCAGCTTATTTAGCAGCCTGGACCTATTGTAGCACCATTTCTTATTCTGGGCACCACTTAAAACTAACAGCTTTTAAAATCTTTCAGTAAATAGGCCAAAGTAACACACCCAAATGATGAATATGTTGCCTCCAAAATTCTGAGAGCCCTACTAGGCACTGTGGCTGTTTTGTTTTTTGGTTTTGGTTTTTTGTTTTGGTTGTAGGAGGTGCCAGATGCAACAAATTATCTTTCACCTTATAGGGGATATCTTGACATGCCCCACACCAGTAGACCCCTAGAAATTTCATTGAGATAGAGACCTGTGAATTTTGTCAGACTTATTCTCCAACCTCTGGCACACAAATATCTTACCTATAAGTACTACCACCAATACTTAATTAATATTGTTCTACTTCTTCCTTCCTCACTAGATTCAACCAACATAATGTAGTCAATGTAATGGACCAGTGTTATATCTTGTGGAAATAAAATATGATAAGGATTCTTGTGAACTAAATTATGACATAGAGCTAGAGAGTTGATATATTCTTGATATAAGGACAGTATGGGTATATTATTACCTTTTCCAGCTGAAAACAAACTGCTTCTGGTTGGTTTATTGACAGGGAAAGAGAGAAAGAAAGGCATTTTCTAGATCAATAACTGAATACCAGATACCTGGAAATGTGTTAATTTGCTCCAACAATGAAACCACATCTGGCATACCACCTGCAATTGAAGTCCTCACCTAGTTAAATTTAGGATAGTCTATGGGGCACCTGAGTGGCTCAGTTGACTAAGCATCTGACTGTTATTTTTGGCTCAGGTCATGATCTCAAGGTTCATATGATTGAGCTTCAAATCGGGCTCTGTACTGATAGAGTGGAGCCTGCTTGGGATTTCCTCTCTCCCACTCTCTTTGCCTCTCTCCTGCTCACTCGCTCTCTCTCTCTTTCTCTCTCCCTCTAATTCAAAATAAATAAATAAACTTAAAAAATTAGAATAATCTATTGTTGTTCTTCAATATCCATTTGTCTTCTGCACAGGCCAAATAGGGGAGTTGAATGGGAAAGTGGTGGGAATCACCACTCCTGCATCCTTCAAGACCTTGATAGTGACACTAATCTCTGCAGTCCCTCCTCAATTTGGTATTACTTTTAATTTACCGTATTCCTAGGTAAGGCAGTTCTAGTGTCTTCTATCTAGTCTTTCTCACTCCATAGCCCTCACTCTATATGTCAGCAAACCTATGTGGGCCTTCTGCTAGCTGCTGAATATATCTTTTTTTAATAATGCATTTGGAAACTGAGGAAATAACCACAGGGTGTGTTTGAGGTCTCACTGGTCCCACTGTGAAATGAACCCAAGCTAAAATTCCAGTGATCATCTGATCTCCTTAAGCCCCTACTTTGACTGGTGAACCACATTGATGTTTTAGTCTCTCAGAATTAGTCATTTTAGATCCAGTGTTTGTCTAGGAGTCCCCAAGACGTCTGATTATTTCCTTTTTCCCCATGCACAGTTATCCTGGTAAAATATTGTAGGTCCCCTTGGGAAACCATCAGAAAGACTGATAGTTTAAATTTTTGGCAGTGTATTGGGGTCTTTGCTCAAGGCAAACCCATTCTCTCCTTCACTTAAAGGGTTATGGTTCTATAAACTGGCTCAAGTCTGGGAAGTGATTGAGGGACTGTGACTCTTTTTATGATTCAAGCTAGACTATTGTTCACTTAATATCATGATTTTCGGTTTATACAAATCAAATACAAATTTAGTTGGCTTTATACCTATTTCACTTATAGGACCACCAAGATTAGTTCATGAATGCCATAGGTCTATGTGAGTCAGACTTTTCTGATTGCTATTTTAACTCTCCTATCTATTAGGATAACCACTGCCAACTTTCTTTTGGTGGATGAGTGCTGCCACTTGGCAAAATCTCATCAGAATTTAGGGACTTCATGTCTCCAGCTTCATCAGGGTCTTCCCATATGGCACCATCCTAGTTTACAGGATACCATTTTTCCCCCTAATCAGTACCCTCACTTTAAAAGTAAACACCCTGCCAAGCTGAGAGTTGAATTTGCATTGTAATTCACCCAACCACAGGATGAGATTCTTTATTTGATTTTTAGCAATCTCAATCCTGCAGCTTCAGGAGATAAGGGTCTCCCTCAGGGCACACATAGAAGCCTTCAGGTAATTTTTTATACTTCTTAAACTGGTAATTCAAACTTCTGAGCTCATCCTTGCTTCTTATAAGTGGTAAATTAGGAGTATCCCATATAGATATTTTGCATATCTCTGTGACTATATAGTGGACTGCTAGGACCCTAATTAGTATTGGGAATAATTGTTCTTGTCTTAAATCTAATCACATTAGTCAATTTTAGAAACCTTAAAACTGAGTCAGGAAACTCATCCTAAAAATTCAGTGCCTGTAGAACCACTGTAAGTACCAAAATTTGTAGTAGAGTTCTCTAGAGAAGCAGAACCACTGCATTTCATATATAAAAATAAAACTTCCAAAATGATAATTTTAAAGGTTGACTACTAATTTCTTGAAACACTCTTGAACACGAATGAATTCACATGAATGAACTGCTTTGATTCACACCAAACTGCAGAAATGACTTTGAAGTCTAAAAGGTCATGCAGATTCTACATTGTTTGCCAGAACTTTGAGCCATCAGGAAAGATGTTCCACTACTCCAGTACTGCCATTCTGAAGATATTATATGTAAACTCTGTCAATAATTCCAGCTAATCCCATATTTCTAGCCAATTCTTAAAGGTCCCAAACATAACAATAAGAAATTATCTCTGATTGAATACTCCAGTACCATTTCACCAACTCTCAAACAAATCAAGTTATCACCAGCAATTCCAGACAGGTCTTCTTAGTATAGCTATAAAGTATGAAGCAGAGCCGAGACATTCTTTCCATGTCCTAAGTCCCTGACTCACAGAATCCATAATGATAATAAAATGTTTTCTGTTTTACACCAGTAATGTTGTACTGGTTGTTTGTTAGGCAGCAATAGTAACTTGAACTAAGTTTGTTACTTGGATGTGATATGGTTCATAACAAAAATTTAAATGCATGACTTCGGGCTTGTGACCACGTGGTAGGCAGAATGTGGTATTGTGGGTATTTGTTTTTAGTTCAATATAATTGACATATATTAGTTTCAGGTTTACAACGTTATTATTCAATATCTGTATATATTGCAAGATGATACCACCATAAGTCTAGTTAACATCACATAGGAACATTTTGTTTTTTACAGTGAGAACTTTAAAATCTACTCTCTTAACAACTTCCAAACATGCAATGCAGTATTATTATCTGTATTCATCACACTGTACATTACATCCCTAAGACTTATTTATTTTATATCAAAGTTTGTACCTTTTGGCCACCATCCATTTTGCTCACCATCTACCTCCCACCTCTTTTTGTAGGTTCCACATGTAAGTGATGTAGTATTTGTCTTTCTCTGTCTGAGTTACTTCCCTTAGCATAATAAACCTCAAGGTCCATCTATATTGTGACAAAGAGCAAGAATTCCTTATTTTTATGTCTGAATAATACTATATCATATACATATACCACAGCTTCTTTATCCATTTATCCATCAGTAGACACTTATGGTACTTCTTTGTATTGGCTATTGTAAATAATGCTGCATAAACATGGGGGTGCATATATCTTTTGGAATTAGTGTTTTCACTTCCCTTGGATAAATACCCAGAAGTGGAAATTCTGGATTGTATGGTACTTTGAGGACCCACCATACTGTTTCCCATAATGGCTACACCAATGTCCATTCCCACCAACAGTGCATATCCCACCCTTTTCTCCACATCCCACCAACACTTGTTTTTCTTGTTTGTTTAAGCCATTCTAACAGGTATGAGGTGATATGTCATTGTGGTTTTAATTTGCATTTCCCTGTGATTAATGATGTTAAACATCTGCCATGTATCTTTTGGTCATCTGTGTATCTTTTTTGGAAAATTGTCTGTTCAGATCCTTTGCCAATTTGTTAATCAGATTGTTTTGCTGTTGAGTTTGTATCAGTTCTTTTTATATTTTGGATATTAACCCATTATCAGATACATGATTTACAAATATTTTATTCCATTTAGTAGGTTGTCTTTTTATTTCGCTGATCACTTTCTTTACTGTGTAGAAGCTTTTTAGTTTGATATAGACCTACTTATTTATTTTGCTTTTGTGTTCTTTTCTTTTTGTGTCAAATCCAAAAAAAATCATTGTTAAGACCAATGTCAAGGAGCTTACTGCCTAGGTTTTCTTCCAGGAGTTTTAGGATTTGGGGTTTTGCATCCAAGTCTTTAATCTATTTTGAGTTAATTTTTGTGTATGGAGTAAGAAAGTGGTCTATTTTAATTTTTTTGTATGTTGCTGTCCAGTTTTCCCAACACCATTTATTGAACAGACTGTCCTTCCTCCATTGTTTTTTCTTGGCTCCTTTGTCATAAATTAATTGATCCATATATATGTTAGTTTATTCCTGGACTTTCTATTTTGTTCCATTGATCTCTGTCTGTCTTTATGCAAGTACATTAGTATTTTGATTACTACAGCTTTGTAATATAGTTGAAATCAGAAAGTATAATGCCTCTACCTTTGTTCTTCTTTCTCAAAATTGCTTTCGCTATTCAAGGTAGAATATGCTACAGTTTTCAAAACACTGGTAAAGAAAAAAAAATTAAACTAGTGTCTCCTAAAATGTTTCAGATTGGGAAAAAAAAGTTCTTAAAAATATTTTTCACAGTTGCTCTCTTTTAAACGGTAGGATATCTGAGAATCTTATAGTGGTAGTCTCTTGGTAAACTCAGACAGAGCTAAGGTAAAGAAGAGTTAATTTCAAGATTTCTGGATTTGGCTTTTGTTAAATGGATTGAATTGCAAATAGTTTCATAAGAAACTCAGTTTTTAAAAATTATAGCCACTTGGACTATAGACACAAAGCACAATATGAAAACATTCCAGTAGACTTTCAAACTTCAATGGGCACAAAGGAGGCTGGTAAAATTATTCAATTACAGACATTGGCCTATTTGTTATAGAAAAGGAAGGATGACTAAGAGGGCAGAACCAAGAAACCAGAAAATAGAACTGAAAGGAAGCAGGACTGGAACCTGACTGAACATATCTGCTTGACTTGATGGCAGATTTGCTAGGACTGGTGACTTCTGTGTGCCTTTCCTCTTTCCATTTTGTTTAGGGGTGGCTATTATTGTTAAACAATGCCTTTTCTTCCAATTTATGTTGATTACAAGGGGAAAACTAATTGTCTCTTTAGTTCATTGGTTTTCAGATTAATAGAGATTGTACCTGAAAAATAAAATCTGAGGAGGTTCTTACACATTCTGACCTAATTGAGATAAAGAGATTCTCAACCACAAACCTGAGCTAATGTCATAAAAAGATTGGACGTATGGGGGATCCTGGGAGGGAGGAGTTTATTTTACACATAGGAGATATGTAATTAAATTGTGGGCAGAGAGTAGATTTAGAAGCTTTAAAAATGACTAAACATTCTGTGATACATTTTCCACTGAGAGACTGAACTATATTTCTTTGCCTTTAATTGGGGTGATCTTATGCCTACTTTGACAAAGAGAGTATGGTAGAAGTGATGCTGTGTGACTTTTAAGGCTAGATCATAAAACATCATATAGTTTCCATTTTGTTTGCTATAAAACTGAGCTGAGTACCACCCCAACTGTAGAGAGGATATCATGCTAGAGTGTCTATGTTAACATCTCTGAACATCAGACCCAGCCTTCACTGACCTGTATCAAGACATCAGGCACATAAATTTTACAAAAGCCGTCTTTGAGGTAGATCTTCCAGCATCAATTCTGCCACCCTCAAATCACTAAAGTCATCCCCAACTACATTATAACATAAGAAGGTAACTGATGGGCCTCTTCAGAATTGTTCAGTACTCCTCCAGGTGGTGTTCATTATGTGGTAGTATCCCTACTTCAGGGTAAGTTTGAGCCAATTACGCCAATCATCACAGCATTTCTGTTTTGTTGTTGTTGTTTTTGCCTTAACCCTTGTCATGAAGACTTGAGAATGGCCAAGTTGCTATCTCAAAAGCAATCTCTGTTGAAATGTATTCTTTAATTAATTTTGGAACATTAATGCCAACATAGCCCATAGTATCTTGGTAAGAAGAGAAACATTTAGAGAATTTATTTAGGAATAATAATAATAATAGACTCTTCTTCTACTCTTATACCTGTATCCTCAGTACATATTCCTTGACATGGGTGGAATAGGATCATATATAAGTTACTAATTTATAGCACACTCCATATTCTGCTGGAAAGTATTAGAACATCTCAATGTGTTGTCACATTGCTCATGCTATTATTTGCTTTTCAAAAACCATACCAGCATTCTAAAGTAAAAACAACTTGTTTCCACTAATAAGGTAAATGTTAGAAAGTATGTTTCATGGATAGTAGCTCTGTACTGTGATGTGAATTATTTTTCATAAATAATGATATATATCATAGAGATCTTCAATAAATGCCCAGATTATAATAGTAGAAAAAGAATGAGAATGAGAAAAAGCAAGTAAAATTACAAAAAAAAAATTGCTTATCATGTGAAAGGCATATGACTGACCACTGTAACATATTGGGAGCCTAGTGCTAGGGACTAGCTTCTGGAAAACTGTGAAATAGCTGTTTAAGCAAAGGTAAGGATACCTACAGTGAGAATATCTTATATTATTGAGCTCATTTGCAGCTGGAATTTTTCTCACACTTAGATTCTTTGTTACTGTATAGGGAAGGAAGAAGGAAAACTGTTTCTGAGAAGCATTGAATACCTCCACAGTGATTTGCAGTTCACTAGGGAACTGTTTACATCACTAGGGTCCTGTAAACAGGCTGTAAACTACATACTAAATATGTATTGATTTGAGTCTACCAGAAGCATATCCAAATACTCACTTGAAAACAAAATCTTTATCCCAGGCTTCAAAGGTATTTCAAACATCATACTTGAAAAGGATATGTAAAATATATCAAGCACAGGGAGAAAAAAATAGAATGATGGGAGAGAAAAACTGGAAGAGAGAGCAGAGATACATAGTTTATTATACTATAGACTAAGAGAGAGTATTAGAAGATTGGGATTATTGGACACAAGTTAAAAAAAAAAAACTACGTTTACCAAGTGTTAAAAACTGAAATCAAAATCAAAGCTATGTTCAGAGTCCAATGACATTTTAGACATACGGCAACGAAAATTAAAAATGAAACACTCACTGGACAGTTTTAATATCCCATTTGACACAGTTAAGGAACAAATTAGTGAACTGGAAAACAGATCAGAATCATTATCTAGGAGGCAATAACAAGAAAGATAAATAGAAAAGATAGAAAAGAGGTTAAAGGATGTGGAGTAAAGATAGAAAAGAGGTTAAAGGATGTGGAGTAAAGTATAAGGTCACAATTGAAGTCAGTTAATAGTGTCATACTTAAAATAATGCTGAAATGAAATAACTAATGAGCTAGAAGTCAATAATGATCAAAAACATATTTTGCAGCTAAATATAACAAATTCAGATAAACAAGAATAGAGAGTTTGAAAATAGCAGACACTCATTAAAGTAATATAAATATACATTAGCAAAATAATTCTAGGTGAAAAATAAGAAGAAAGTAAATGCATTATGGTAAATATGTAGGTAATTGTAAATTAATATTGACCATCTAAAGAAAAAATTATAATGTCTAGTGGTATTAAAAAGAATAAGATAGTATATGCAGCAACAGTATTACATAGACGAGAAGTAGATGTAGCTAACCTGGTCTATCTGAAAGGAAAACAAAATGTATTGCTTAACTTTATACTTTGATAAACTAACTGTACATGTTGTAATTTTTTGAGTTATCACTAAATGAATAAGAAGAAAATGAATTGTCTTTTCTATAATTAAATAATTATAAGGAAGCAAGAACTGAATATAAGGAAAGATACATAGGAAGAACAAACAGAAAAGTGCAGATGTAGATGTTAATTTTAACCCATTAGTAGAGTATACAAATTAACTAATTGGGTAAATTTAACAGAAAATTTATCTAACCAGATAAAAAACAAAATACATTTTTATTTTATTTTTTAATGTTTATTCATTTTTGAGGGGGGGGAGGGGCAGAGAGAGAGGGAGACACAGACCCTGAAGCAGGCTCCAGGCTCTGAGCAGTCAGCATAGAGCCTGACACAGGACTCGAACCCATGAACTGAGCCAAAGTTGGATGCTTAACTGACTGAGCCACCCTGGTGCCCCCAAAATGCATTTTTTTAAAACAACATTGCAGAAAATATAAGGGTAGAGAATTTTGTAACAAACAATAGAAAGTATGTGTAAAGAAACAATAATAATATGTAATAAAAATGGAAAATTATGTGAAATGGAGAATAAAAAACAGAGAGAGGGAGGGGCACAAGGAGGAGGAAAGAGAGAATGCTAGTGTTTGTTGTTGTTGTTGTTGTTGTGTTGTTGTTGTTATTTATTTCAGTAATCTCTATACCATACCAGATGCTCAAACGCATGAGCCTGGGATTAAGAGTTGTATGCTCCTCCAAATGAGTCAGCCAGCTGCACCCCGGAAAGAGAGAAATCTAAAGAGTAAGAGACAAATCCCCAATCATATTGGGAGATTTTAATTAATTTCTTCTGGTAATTGACAGGAGACAAATTAATTAGGATATAAAAGAATTGCACAACACAAATTACAAATTGACTTAATATACATATATAGAAAAATGCATCCAGTAATGATAGAATAGCCATTCCTTTCATGTACCCATAAAACATTTATAAAAATTGATCAAATATTTGACAATATAGAAAGACCAAATTTCAGTTAGCTCAGCACCTTGTTCAATAAGGTTTTTGTAAAAACTAATAATACTAAAAATTTTTCATGAGCATAAAAATGAGAGTGAATGTACAAATTAACAATATTAGCAATGAGAAAGGGATATCACAACAGATGGTGAAGACATGAAAAATAAATTGTGGGATATCATGAAAAATTTTATGCCAAAGTGTTTGAATATTTGAATTAAATGGACAAATACCTAGGAAAACAATTTATATAGCCAACTCATGAATAAATGAAAATGAATACTTCTCTAATCTTCGCAGCATTCAAATCAATAACCAATTTTTCCACAAATAGCACTGAAAGCTAAAAAACTTCAACCAGAGATTTCTACAAGGCATTTATGGAAAAAATGATTTCAAAACTACCAAACTTTTCTAGATAATATTAAGAGGTGTATCTAGCGTGGATTTTACTGTAACACACAGTTATGCAAACTGTTAGATAACTATTTTTATTCCTTTATAAACTTACATACCTGTTCTATGGATGAGTAGGGAATTACCACAAACTTGACCACTTAAAACAATACCTGTAGAAGAAGAGAAAATCAGAGGATGACACTACCTGATTTCAAGTCTTCCTATAAGCTACAGTAATTAAGACATTGTTATGTTAGAGTAAGAATAGCCAAAAATGTAAATTGAATAGAGCAGAGAGCCCACAAATAGGACGCAAACATATGTATCTGATCTTTGACAAAAAAAAAAAAACAAAAAAAAAACAAAAAAAAAAAACAAAGAATTAAATCAATGGAGAAAGAATATGCTTTTCAGCAATCATCCTAGAAAAAAAAATGGACATCCGCAAACAAGAAAGTTCATCTAGACAGAACTGTGTAGACCTTACCACATTCATAAAAATTAACTCAAAATGGAATATAGATCTAAATGTAAAATACAAAACTGTAAAACTTTTGAAAGGTAACAATGGAGAAAATGTAGGTGACCTTGGATTGAGTGATAACTTTTTAGATACAACACCAGAGGTACAATCCATTAAAGAAGAAATTGAAAATTGAATTTCATTAAAATTAGTTCTCTATGGAAGTTACTGTTAAGAGAATGAAAAGTCACAGACTAGGAGAAGAATATTTGTGAAGTATATATCTGATAAAGGACTTGTATCCAAATATATAAATATTCTTTAAACTCAACAATAAAGACAAAAAGAAGACCAAAGATCTGTACAAACACCTTACCAAAAAGGATACACAGATGTCCTATAAGCATATGAAAACATATTCAATATCATACGCCATTAGGGAATTGCAAAGTAGAACAACAAGATACCGCTACACATCTATAAGATTGGCTAAAATCCAAAACTCAAGAAAGCACCCAGTGCTGGCCAAGATGTGGAACAACAAGGACACTCATTCATTGCTGATGGGAATGCCATAGCCACTTCAGAAGACAGTTTGACAGTTTTGTACAAAGCTAAACATAATCTGATAATTTGATCCAACAATTATATCCTACATATTTGCCCAAATGAGCTGAAAACTTATGTTCACACACACACACACACACACACACACACACACACACACACACACAAATCCCTTACACATAAATGTTTATAGCAGCTTTGCTCATAATTTTAAAAAAATTGGGAGCTACCAAGATGTCCTTCAATAGGTGAATAGATAAAACTTCAGTACATCCATACAATGGAATGTTACACAGTGATAAAAAGAAATTAGCTTTCAAGCCACAAAAAGACATGAATAAAATTTCAACTCATATTGTTGACTGAAATAAGCCATTTGAAAAAGTTACATGCTGTATGATTCCAACTAAATGACATTCTGGAAAAGGCAAACTATTATAGAGATGGTAAAAACAGTCACTGGTTTCTAGGGGTTTGGGGGAGAGGGAGGGATAAATAAATATAACACGGAATTTTTAGAGCAGTGAAACTATACTGTATGGTACTGTAATGGTGGATACATGATATTATGCATTTGTCAAAACCTATAGAATTATACAACACAAAGGGTAAACCCTGAAGTAAACCATGGACTTTGGTTAATAATAGTTTATCTGGATAGGTTCATCAGTTGCAACAGATATACCATGCTAATACAACTATGAGTTGAGAGAGGGAATGCTCTGTACTTCATATGGAATATTTTCATCAACCTAAAACTTCTCTAAAATATAATGTTTGTTAATTTTTAAAAATCACATTCGGTTTATCTGGCCAATAAAGGAAAACAATACTGAATTGAAAAAAAAAAAAACACATCCTCATCATTCTGTAAGTCAGAAGTCCAGGTTCTGCATATCTGGGCTCTTTGTTTAGGGTTTCACCAGGCTGACATCAAGGTTTTAGCCATTTCTGTTGTTAATCTGGAGTCTGGGGTACTCTTCCAGAGTCATTCACATTGTTGACCAAATTCGGTTCCTGATGGCTGAAGAACTGGAATTCTTATTTTCTGGCTGGTTGTCATTCAGAGGTCACTCTTAGGTACTAAATGCCACCCATATTTCTTACCACAGCCAGCAGTGAAAAATATTTGTCACATCAAATCCTTGATATGTTTCAAATCTTTGTCTTTGTATCTTTTTAATCAGAAAGAGCCCCTTAGATCCAGCCCTCCTAAAATAATCACCCTAACTGAAAGCCAGCTGCTTTAGAAAACCGATTATAGGGGCGCCTGGGTGGTGCAGTCGGTTAAGCGTCCGACTTCAGCCAGGTCACCATCTCGCGGTCCGTGAGTTCGAGCCCCGCGTCGGGCTCTGGGCTGATGGCTCGGAGCCTGGAGCCTGTTTCCGATTCTGTGTCTCCCTCTCTCTCTGCCCCTCCCCCGTTCATGCTCTGTCTCTCTCTGTCCCAAAAATAAATAAACGTTGAAAAAAAAATTAAAAAAAAAAAAAGAAAACCGATTATATCTGCAAATTCTCATTTGCCATAGAATATACCAAAAGCATGGAAGTGATAGATCATCATATTTATAGATTCATCCCATATTCAGCAAGAGGGAATTATACATGAGTGATGATCATTGGGTGATCATTAATAGAATTCTACACACATTACACATCACACACATAAGAATCAAGGTGAGAGGTTTATGTCAGTAATGGCTCTGTCTAATCCACACAGTCATTTAGGTATTCAGGGTCACAGAGTTTCTGCCATCTTCGGTGTGTGGTATCCCAGATTTCCCTGGCATCACTATCCTAACCAACTAAAAAGAGAAGGAATATGATGGATAACACACTGGTAGAATTATGGCTCAGACGTAGAAGTGGCACACACATATTTATGTTCATTCTGTTGGGAAAAGTGATATTGGTCATATATCAGTGATGTATCCATTAATAAAACTTAGTAAAATTAGAAATACCATCTAGCTCTATATCCAGAATGAAATGGTAATATATTTATATGGTTACTGTCTTAGTCCATTTGGGCTGCTCTAAGAAAACACCAGAGGATGGGTAGTTTATAAACATCAGAAATTTATCTCTCACATTTCTGGATACTGGAAGAACAAGGTCAGGGTGCCAGCATAGTCAAGTAAGGACCCTCTTCCCAGTCAGACTTCTCATTGTATGGTCACCTGGTCAAAGGGACTCCCTGGAGCCTCTTTTCTAAAGCACTAATTTCATTTTTGAGGGTTCCAGCCTCATGACTTAAGTACTCTGAAAAGGCTCTATGTCCTAATGCCATCACAAACCCCTCCCAATGTCATATTTGCCAGAGATGACCAAAACCATGTATCCACTTCCATATGCTTTTCTGCAGTGTGACCTTGCCAGTTTTGCATCAAGAAATTACACTTATTTCTCCAGCCCCTTGAATATAGCAGATCCTGGGACTGCTTTAACAGATAGATTAAGAAAAAATGTCACCTTTCTAGTTCTGGGGGTAGTTCTCAATCAAATTTGCATCATTACGCATTTTGGAATACTGACTTTTGAGATGCTTACAGCGGGAACAAACGTGGCATTCTGTTTGAAGCCCAAGCCATACCAAGGGACCATGTTTAGGTACTCTGGTGGAAAGCTCCAGCTGAGTCCACAACTGCCAAACAGCACCAAATGCCATGTCAGAGACCTTTCTTGATGACTCTAGCCCTACCTGCCACCTGACTATAATGGTTGAGAAGGCTAACAAGCAAGACCACTTGGGCTAAGACAACCCATAAACATACTCAATACAATAATAAATGATTGTTTTAACCTACTAAATTTTAGTCATAGCTTGGTATGCAAGAATAGATCATAGGAACAGAAATTAGTTGTTGGAATGGGATACTATTATTAAAAAATACTCAATGTGGAATTAGTATTAATATCAGGCAGTGTGCAGAGATCTGAAGGCTTTGAGGAGACTAAAAGAAAAGTAAGACATTTTTATTGGATGTTGGAGAAACACATGAACCGATTGTGTCAAGTTGCCTGGGCTGAGGGGTCCCAAGATTAGGTATTATTTCTGAGCATCTGTGAGTGTGTTTCCAGGTAAGATTAACATTTGAATCAATGGGCTCAGTAAAGTAGATTGTCCTCCCCAGTGTGGGTGGGCATCATCTAATTCATTGTGGGCCTAAACAGAACAAAAAAGGCAGAGGAAGGAGGGTTTGTTTTTTTTTTTCCCCTTTTGCTTCCTGCCTGCCTACTTGAGTGACATCCATCTTTTCTTGCCCTTGGACCAGGATTTATAATACAGTTCCTATGGTTCTCAGGCCCTTGGACTGGGACTTACACCACTAGTGTTCTTAAATCTCTAGCTTGCAGATGACAGATCATGGGCCTTTTCAACCTTCATAATCACATGAGCCAATTTCTCATAATAAATCTCTTCATAGGGGTATATATTATTATATTGAGATCAACCTACATTTATGGAGATCTCTCCCTAGATAGATGGATAGATAGATGGACAGATAGATAGACAGACAGACATAGATGTAGATCTTATTGGTTCTTTTTTCTCTGAAAAATCTTTACTAATTCAGTCATATTGTGTAGTATTAGAAGCTTCACAAAATACTTGCGTGCAATAACATGGAAAATAAAAAATATGTTTAATAAATTGGTGTCTCTAAAAAGATGTGAAAACAGTAACTTTCATCTCATATGATCTTCTGCAATGTAACTTTGCCGCTTATCTATCAAGATGTAGATTTTGTTTTTCAATCCTCTTGAATCTGAACAGTGTTCTTGAATCAGTATATTGTATACCTGAAACTAATGTAAGAAAAAAAAAGTACAGTTACCTGGTAAATGACCATAGGACATTTTTGACAAATTTAAGAAAATATTTCAAGATTTGCACTTGTGGTTTCATAGAAAAGACTTTAGTCGTAGGTGCTTATTGGTCCATGAAGCAAGCTTGAAAATTGTAATTGGAATGATCTCATTCCAAACCAGAGCTATGTTCTCAAAAATATTTGTTTTCCTTTTGGCTGTTAATAGCTTTTAACTATACAAATTGTTTATATATATCTAGCGATTTCTTGGATTCGAATGATTTTTTTTAAAAAGTTTATATTTATTTTGAGAGAGAGAGAGAGCACATGTGGGTTAGGGGCAGAGAGAGAGAAGCCCAAGCAAGCTCTGCACTGTCAGCGTGGAGCCAGATGCAGGGCTCTAACCCACAAACAGTGAGATCATGATCTGAGCCAAAATCAAGAGTTGGATACTTAACCGACTGAGTCACCCAGGCACCCCTGAACCATTTTTATAGCTGTGATTACCAAGTAGTTCCAACCGCTTATTAAAGCTCAATCTTACTTTGGTGATTATATAATTCTACCTCACCACCATGCTGCACACATACTGAGATCAGTAGCATGTGGTAATTGCATAGTAATAAACAGGATTTAGCCCTAAAAGGCCTTCCTAATTTTATCTGTCACAGAAGGAACAGCTTTATGAACTGTGGAGTATTTAGAAGGAAGTGGGAATTCAGAAATCTCCAAGTCTCATGAATATTCCAAGGTACCCTTACTCCAGTTGCATTTCACACTTTCTTAATCCCAATCTAGAACATGAACTGGAATCTCCACAATGCTGAATCATTTACATTTCCCTGACCGTCTGTTCTGAGCATATCCATTGTCTGGTAACAATTTTTGTATGATTAGGATTGATTGCAAATAATAATTATATTGCCTACTGTAAGCAAAAAGGAATTTTTCTGGAATTATGTGAATTATATCACAGAATTTAAAGGAAAAATAGCCATTTTTAAATAGGAAGTGAGCTAGGTAGCAAAATTTAATGCATGGTCTCTTTAGGATATCATTGTAGAAATGGATTTCAAATTTTTTTCCAGGCATGTGTACCTTATTAATGATTAAATTTAAGGGATAGAGCATCTAGTTAGCCTGGCTTTGTGAGGTGTACATAATTTGGTATAGTGGAGGGTTATTTGCCAGTTTGATTAATGGTTCAACAAGGAATATATGTAGTAGTGAGAATATGGATGTTCTCAAACCAAGACAGAGATACTACAAGGAGCAGAAAAATGAATGCTGTTTGTATAAAAATAACAGGAAACCATCAAAACCCCAGAGGAGAAAGCAGGAAAAGACCTCCCTGACCTCAGCTGTAGCAATTTCCTACTTGACACATCCCCAAAGGCAAGGGAATTAAATGCAAAAATGAACTATTGGGACCTCATGAAGATAAAAAGCTTCTGCACAGCAAAGGAAACAATCAACAAAACTAAAAGGCAACGAATGGAATGGGATATTTGCAAATGACAAGATATTTGCAAGATATTTGCAAATGACATATCGGACAAGGGGCTAGTATCCAAAATCTATAAAGAGCTCACCAAACTCCACACCTGAAAAACAAATAATCCAGTGAAGAAATGGGAAGAAAACATGAATAGACACTTCTCTAAAGAAGACATCCAGATGGCCAACAGGCACATAAAAAGATTCTCAATGTCGCTCCTCATCAGGGGAATACAAATCAAAACCACACTCAGATATCACCTCATGCCAGTCAGAGTGGCCAAAATGAACAAATCAGGAGACTATAGATGCTAGAGAGGATGTGGAGAAATGGGAACCATCTTGCACTGTTGGTGGGAATGCAAACTGGTGCAGCCACTCTGTAAAACAGTGTTGAGGTTCCTCAAAAAATTAAAAACAGACCTACCCTATGACCCAGCAGTAGCACTACTAGGAATTTACCCAAGGGATACAGGAGTGCTGATGCATAGGGGCACTTGTACCCCAATGTTTATAGCAGCACTCTCAACAATAGCCAAATTATGGAAAGAGCCTAAATGTCCATCAACTGACGAATGGATAAAGAAATTGTGGTTTGTATACACAATGGAATACTACATGGCAATGAGAAAGAATGAAATATGGCCCTTTGTAGCAACGTGGATGGAGCTGGAGAGTGTTAAGTGAAATAAGTCATACAGAGAAAGACAGATACCCTATGTTTTCACTCATATGTGGATCCTGAGAAACTTAACAGAAGTCTATGGGGGAGGGGAAGAAAAAAAAAGAGGTTAGAGAGGGAGAGAGCCAAAGCATAAGAGACTCTTAAAAACTGAGAACAAACTGGGGGTTGATGGGGGGTGGGAGGAAGGGGAGAGTGGGTGATGGGTATTGAAGAGGGCATCTTTTGGGATGAACACTGGGTGTTGTATGGAAACCAATTTGACAATAAATTTCATATATTAAAAAAAAAAAAAGTTGCCTACTACATAACCAAAAGATGGTAGCATAAAGAGAGCAGAATATTAGGAATAAGGGAACAATGTTGTTAGACATAGACCTAATTACTAGATATGTGATATCAAGAGACAACTTCTCTGAGACTCAGTGTTTTTTTGTTTTTATTGTTTTTATATTTAAAGTACAATGGCTAGAATAGTTGATCTTTAAAGATGATTTCAGTTCTAAATTTCTATTTTTTTTCATTCTTAATAAATCATATCATGGTAACATGACTTGATCATTATTAATTACTTTTCAATCTTAGTAAAATATCTGGCCAGTATTGTACAGAGATATGTTTGAATATCAGACTATATACTCTAGTTACATATGAATGTGCTTACTCTCTTTGTGAATCACTGAGAAAAGAGTAAAAGTCAGTCCTAGGAAAATGTTCACATAGTTAAAAGTATTTTTGGTGAGACTTATAAATTTACTTTTGGTGCTCTTCACCTCTCAAGTTTTTGCCGTCCAGATACTGGCCAATATGTCTTACTAGTCCAAAAAAAAAAAAAAAAAAAAAAAAAAAAAAAAAAAAATTCTGGCTCTTTCTCTGCTGATCACATCCAGTATCTACATTTTGTCACAATTTTTATGGCTGTATTTTTTTTTTTTTCTGATTGCTGACTAATGACCAAATAATTCTGGATACTGATTTTGACTCAATGATCATCTATGTCTTCCTGATTTTTTTTTTTTCCTTTATCATACACATTGGCAAACTAGAGTCCAGTTTCCAGACAGTGTTGTCAGCAAAATTGTGGTTTGGATTTTGTTAAAACAATGTGCTCACATGATATTTGGAAGGTGGAAAAGAAAAAAAGAAAGCATTAT
The DNA here is from genome assembly GCF_014898765.1 of Herpailurus yagouaroundi. Taxonomy (NCBI): domain Eukaryota; kingdom Metazoa; phylum Chordata; class Mammalia; order Carnivora; family Felidae; genus Herpailurus; species Herpailurus yagouaroundi. Next base: position 40,257,349 of record NW_024412405.1, read on the forward strand.
TTTCCTCTGGCCTGAAGGGTATTGTGTGGACTGATGACAGCCCTGAAGTTTGTAGTACTTCCCAGTAAAGCTCCTACAAATGGATGGTTCTGCTGCTTACGTGCTGAAGGCAGTTAGTAGATCATCCGCTACTTCTTAATTTTTCAAACACAAGATTCCCTGAACTAGAAAATTATGCTCTTCTAAACTGTTTTTTTTTTTAATAATAAATCCGAAGGTCTTTATCTAGGTACAAAAATTAATGACAAAAGCTAGGGAAAATACCATGGTATGTCTGTATCAGAGACTGTCTTGAGGGTCAGGAAATCTCGATTCTTTCGATAATATGAGTAATAAGACAAGATTTCTCTCCTTTTGCCAACACTAAATATTTGCCAAAATTTTTTTGGTTATTTCTTGACAGTCTCCTAATCTTGCTTTCAAAATATAATCCACCTACACCCTTTAGACTTTGAGCTTATGTTTAGATCAAAGACCCACTTTTCCCTCCAGAGTTAGTTTATTTTCATGATTTATTACAACAATCCAGGAGGGAACAATTTAACCACTTTGCTCTGTTAACTTTCTGCAGTTCTTACTGAGCTTATGTGCTTGAACTCAGCTGGTCATTTGCTTCTCTTCCTCCTCCTCTGCCTCCACTTTCTGTAAAAATAGCTATTTTTACATTCAGTATTTCTTTGTATATTACTGCTAACCTCAGTATAGCCTTAATAATAATCCATATTTTGGTCTTAAAGTTCTCTCACATAAAATTCACAGAGGGAAGTATAGAACTATTCCTTTGTGAATCATTAAAATGACTCTGATGTTTTCACTAAATAAAGGAGTCAGGCATCTATTAGATTTTAATCTGTTTTCACAATGTATCACAAAGTATCAAGGATCAAGTATTAAGGAAGGATCAAGTATCAAGTATGATAAACTGATTATGTAATTGTATGTCCTGTGTGTGTCTGTGTGTGGAGAGAGAGAGGGAGATCAAACAAACTGTTTTGAATGAATTGACAAGTAATAATAATTTAAAGCCTCAACTGGATAGAAATTCAAGATCTAAAGATGTTGTAAATATAAAATCCTATTTAAGTACAAACACTGTTAACAACAACATGAAACAACTATTTTGAGGTTGATTTTTGTTTTCTTTGAGCGTAACTTGATTTTTGATGGTGGTCATAGTGTATAACATACATAACCACATTGATTTAAATTCATATTATTCATATTATTTATTAATTAATATTATTTATTCAAACATTCATTCATATTATTTACTCATATGTCACTCATACATATAAGCAATCATGGTTTTACTCTTCCTATTGGCAAGATAGATCTGTTTTTTATTCTCTTCTTTATTCAGTCTAAGATTGGCTTTTTAAAATACGATTTTTGATTTTATTACAAGTATTTCATTGTTAACTGTTCATCACTAATAAATTGCTTACTTTATACATTTTATGTATTTCTAGTGGAGTTAGATTCCAATCATATAGTAAAATTAATGGTCAGTTGTAAGTAGTTTGTATTTGTTTGATTCCCATAATTTATCCAGCCAGGCTACCTACGGTATATGATATATATTCACTACAGACTGTAGAAGAATATTTACAGAAATAATTGAAGCTGAAAGAAGCTCCTTTTTTATCTTAATATCTTTAATAATTCATTTATTTTTTAAGTTTTTTTCTCTTATTGAGCTAAATGCTTCAATTACTGGTAAAAATGAATAATTATAAAATATTATTATTGCTTTTTCTATTTCCTGGATTTATTTTGTATTAAACTATTTATTCTGCTAGGGAAGATACTCTATCTTACTTTCACATAAAGGAACCCCTATTGGGTTATAATCATGTCTATTTGAATTAGACTTTGGAATGGTCATTCACGCTTTTGTTATTTTAAGATTAGATTAATGCAATCCTCTACTGGCTTCTGGCCCAAGAGGAACCTACATAAACTCCACCTGGTACAAAATGTTGCTGCCATATTCTTTTTGCAAAAGGCATCAGTCTAAATATATTTTCACATTCTTTTTCTGTTTCTTATCCAAATTATAGATTACACAATATGTTAATTATAAAATAACTCTTTTTCCCTGAAAGGTTTTAGTGATATTGCCTCACTGAGTATTAGTAAAAAAAAATTTTAAGTACTCTTAAGCAAACTTGTTGTTAACCTCAAAGTTCAAAGTTAGTTTATAATCATCTCATAATAAAGTCTTGTAAAGGTGTTCTGTGCCTTCATTTATAGAATAACTTCAATAAATGTGTGTTTTGATATTCCAGATATATGTAAAGTTATATCTCAATAAATTAGTTATGTTTCAATAAAGTTATATCTTACTTAACCTTTTGTAAATACGAAAAAATAATTTAAAAATCTTGTTTCAAGATTATTGCTGTTGCATTTACAAATTGCTTTCTAAATTATCAGAAGTCGTGTTACAGGAAACTGTGACTATAACACTATTATTATACATTGCAATATATAGTCCATATTTAAGTGTTATGTTTAATGCCAAAAAAAGCAGATCAAATTACCTAATTTTCATTTGGGGACTGATTCATTTCTATAAGCAAAACGTGCTTCAGATAAGCTCAGTATCAAAATATTACTCTCCAGAAAAAGTATGTGTATATATATTAGTGGTTAGATATATATATTAGTGGATACACACACACACACACACATACAATACATACATACTAGAGGATAGGGTTACAAGGTAATTTGGGGGCCATAATATCACTTATAATTTAAGAAAGTAGATGTAAAGTTTACACAATTGCAACATAAACCAATATGTTATGTGGGTTGTGTAAATATGCATAATAAAACATAAGGAAGAGGAAAGATGAAGGTTTGTAAAAATTATATGCAGGATTTGATCGATTCTTGGAAGATGAGAAATTATAGGCCAGAACATCAGTCAGTGAAAGGTAATTCAGAATGAGTTAATAATGATATGCATAAAGATACAGAGGAAAAAAATATCTAAGAAATAAGAAGTCACATAGTTTGACAGGTATGTATGTTTGGAGAAGGGAAGTAGAGGAAAGAAAAAATAGATTTATTAAAAAAATATAAAAATATTAAAAGCCCTTAAACACTTGATCAAAGAAATTAAGAGAAAGTTTGTGAATAGGATGGTGGTGGGATTAATATGAGGGTGAAAATATTAAAGTAATGATACCACTAAGGACATTATTGTGTGTCATTACAAATAAGTAATGATGATGGCATGTGTTAGGACCAAGAATAAAAATCAAATAGCAATAGCCTATATATTTAGAGGTGCATATTCTTTGACGGATCCTAGTACATATGTTAAGTTTACATAAGTTTTTGGTTCATAATTAATTAATTAAAAATTACCGTTACCTGATTTTTTTTTTAGGGGAGTGAGCTGAGCATCAGAAAGCTTATGTAATGTGCCCACCTTCACTTCCTTTAATAGATTATCAATATTAGCAGTCAAATTCAGGCCCCACTAATTTCTTAGCCCAAATGATGTCTTTGAGATAATTCCTACCTAATTTATAAAAAATATATAATAAATTCTTGTACTTTCTTTAGAAAACTATTATTTTGCCGTTTTAAAATATCTTTGTTATTTCAATAAAGTGGGTTTTATGCCATGTTACTACTTTTAAGTCCTCTCAGGGGAATAAAAAAACAGGCTACTGCTTAAGGTCTGGGTACAATCCCAGGTATTCAAAAATATTTATCAATTTTTTTTATATAAAAATAAGTTCAAATCTCATATTATTCTGTTTTTTATGTGTCCTAAAGAAAGTTACAAACATACTATATTTCCACCTTCACAGAATATGATTTTATAAAAATTACTTTTATCTATTAACATGTCTGTAAAATGTTTATATTAGAATTTGCTTGTTTAGAACTCAGACCTCTAGTTAAATTCTGTACATGAAAGGATTGTTCTGCCTACCTTTTAAATAGCAGCCACAAATATGTCACTGAACTGGGGGTAACAGTTCTACATAATTTATAGACTGAAGCTTGAGGATGTGTTGCAGTGTAAATCTTGCTCAGCAGGACTAATGAGATATTGACCGCTTCCTCCTTGCTTCACAGTGCCATTATTTTGTACCCTACAATGGTGATAATGCATAACAATTGGAGATTTTTATCCTTGACAAGGTGGAAATAGTCAAATGATCAGCGAGAAAACTCTTTGCCTTGTGGCCATATCATATCAACCCAATATTTACATAACAAAGAATACTATTAATGAAAAATAATTTCACAACAGACTACATTTAAATACACACAACTGCTTCTAATAAATTATTAATTCATTTACCTGCCTAAAAATGTCAACTAAAATTAACAAATTACTGAAATTCAAAAATCATTCTCAGTAATTTAATAATGTTAGCTAATGTTAATTAATTTTATAGCTCTTCATTTTTTAGTGAAGAAAAAATTCCATTTCATGCGAAATTATTTCTATGTATTTAAATTATAGTGTAATTAAAGATATTTTTAAACAGGGAATTTTGTAATATCAAAATTTATGTCTGTTCACATACTAGTAGCAATGTTTCCAAGAGAATAGTTTACTCACATCTAAATAAGGCTTCATTAATTTATGTTCTGCCATAACATTTTCATTAATCCAGGTTTTTTTTAATAAATACTTTTAAAACAACTAAGAATTTTTCAATCAGTTGCTGTTCATACTATCCACTTTCACCCTAATCAAGATTTTGCTTAACCCTACAACCCAGCAATTGCACTACTATTATTTATCCAATGGAGACAAAAATGTTGATCCAAAGGGGCACATGCACCCCAATGTTTATAGCAGCACTATCAACAATAACCACATTGTGGAAAGAGCCCAAATATCTGTCAACTGACGAATGGATAGAGGTAGTGTATACATATAATGGAATATTACTCAGGATCGAAAAGAATGAAATCTTGCCATTTGCAACAACATGGTTGGAACTAAAGGGTATTATGCAAAACTAAATAAGTTAGAGAAAAGTAAATATCATATGATTTCACTCATATGTGGGATTTAAGAAAAAACACCCAGATGAACATAGGGGAAGGGAAGGAAAACTAAGATAAAAACAGAGAGGGAGGCAAACCATAAGATGCTCTTAAATGCAGAGAACAAACTGAGGGTTGCTGATGGAGTGTTAGCTGTGGGCATGGGCAAAATGGGTGATGGGCATTAATGAGGACATTTGTTGGGATGAGCACTGGGTGTTATATGTAAATGATGAATCAGTAAATTCTACTCCTGAAATCATTATTACACTATCTGCTAATTTATATTTAAATAAAATTAAAAATTAAAAAAAAATTTTGCTTAAATTTAAAAATTTTACTTAAGTGAAATATGGTGTGTATTTGTTGTCATTAATAATATAAGACTCCAAGAGATATATAACATTTTTTACTTAAAATTATTACTATTCAAATAAGCAAGAATTCTAGAAAACTGTCATATAAACTAATTGGTACGGTTATGCCTTGTGAAATTTTTCCATTATTTATCAGGTTACTTATAAGGCATTCAACTTTAGAAGTCATTTTTTGAAAATTCACTTCATTGTGTGCATCTGTTTATGAGGGAGAGGGAAAATTATAAAACACTACACTGAAATTTTGTGACTAAAGTTTACTTTTTCCCCTTAGTTTTGTATAAAAAAAGAAACCATTTTAATAAGAAAATAAAATTGCATGAGAAATATTTAACATACCTGAGAGAATATTCAAGCATCTCATTCTTTTTTTTTTTTTTTTTTTTGGGACAGAGACAGAGCATGAACGGGGGAGGGTCAGAGAGAGAGGGAGACACAGAATCGGAAACAGGCTCCAGGCTCTGAGCCATCAGCCCAGAGCCTGACGCGGGGCTCGAACTCACAGACCGAGAGATCGTGACCTGGCTGAAGTCGGACGCTTAACCGACTGCGCCACCCAGGTGCCCCTCAAGCATCTCATTCTTAAATGTACAAATTAACGAAGTTTCATCTATTTGATAAAAAAGTTGTTTCTTTTTGTTTGGTTTAGTTTGGGGTTTTCTGGTTTGTTTTTTAAGTTTGTATTTACATTCCAGTTAGTTAACATACAGTGAAATATTAGTTTCACATATAGGATTTAGTAATTCAACACTTACATACAACACCCAGTGCTCATCACAAGTGCCCTCCTTAATACCCATCACCTATTTAACCCATTCCTCAACACACCTCCCCTCCAGTAACCATCAGTTTGTTCTATATAGTAAAGAATTTATTTCTTGGTTTGCCTCTCATTCCCCACCGCCCCCCCCCCCATGTTTGGTTGTTTTGTTTCTTAAGTTCCATATGTGAGTTAAATCATATGGTATTTGTCTTTCTCTGACTGACTTATTTCACTTAGCATAACTCTAGCTCCATCCACATCATTGCAAATGGCAAGATTCCATTCTTTTTGATGGCTGAGTAATATTCCATTGTATGCATATATCACCTCTTCTTTATCCATTCATAGTTGATAAAGATTTTGGCTCTTTCCATAATTTGGCTATCATTGATAATGCTGCTACAACCATCAGGGGACATCTATCCCTTTGAATCAGTATTTTTGTATCCTTTGGGTAAATACCTAGTAGAGCAATTACTAGATTGTTGGGTATTATAGACTACTATAAGAAGATTTTACTATATTTTTTAATTTTAATTTTAATTTAATTTTGTATTTATTTATTTGTTTATTTATTTATTTTGAGAGAAAGAGAGGGAGACAGAGCACAAGCAGGGAGGGGCAGAGAGAGATGGAAACAGAATCCAAAGAAGGCTCTAGGTTCTGAGCTGTCAGCACAGAGCACGATGAAGAGCTCAAACTCAGGAGCTGTGAGATCACGACCTGAGCCAAAGTCTCAACTGACTGAGCCACCTAGGTGCCCCAAGGGGTCTATTTTTAACTTTTTGAGGAACCTCTGACTGTTTTCCAGAATGACTACATCAGTTTGTAATCCCACCAACAGTGCAAGAGGATCCCCCTTTCTCCACATCATCACCAACATCTGTTCTTTCCTGTGCTGTTAATTTTAGCCATTCTGACTGGTATTAGGTGATATCTCATTGTAGTTTTGATTTGTATTTCCCTGATGATGAATGATGCTGAGCATCTTTTCATGTATATGTTGGCCATCTGAATGTCTTCTTTGGAAAAGTATCTATTCATGTACTCTGCCAATTTCTTAGCAGAATTATTTGCTTTTTGAGTATACAGTTTTATAAGTTTTTTATATATTTTGGATACTAACCCTTTATCAGATATATCATTTGCAAATATATTCTTCCATTCAGTAAGTTGCCTTGTTGGTTGTTTCTTTTGTTGTGCAGAAGCTTTCTATTTGATGTAGTCCCAATGGTTTATTTTTGCTTTTGTTTCCCTTGCTTCAGCAGACATATCTAGTAAGAAGTTGCTACAGCTGATGTCAAAGAAGTTACTACCTCTATTCTCCTCTAGGATTTTAATGATTTCCTATCTCACATTTAGTTCTATCATCCATTTTGAATTTATTTTTGTGTATGGTGTAAGAAATCCATCCAGTTTTCTTTTTTAAAGTCTAGATTGTCTGATATAAGTATGGCTACTCCAGCTTTCTTTTGTTGACCATTAGCATGATAGATGGTTCTCCATCCCCTTATTTTCAATCTGAAGGTGTCTTTAGGTCTAAAGTGGGTTTCTTGTAAACAACATACAGATGGGTCTTGTTTCTTTATCCATTCTGTTACCCTATGTCTTTTGATTGGAGCATTGAGTCCATTGACATTTACAGTGAGTACTGAGAGATTTGAATTTATTGCCATTTTGTTGCTTGTAGAGTTGGAGTTTCTGGTAGTGTTCTTTGGTCCTTTCTAATCTTTGTTGCTTTTGGTATGTATGTATGTATGTATGTATTTATATTTTCATCTTTTCTCCCCTCAGAGAGTCCCCCTTAAAATTTCTTGCAGGGCTGGTTTAGTTTTTTAATTTTTGTTTGTCTGGGAAACTTTTTATCTCTCCTTCTATTTTGAATGATAGCCTTGCTGGATAAAGAATTCTTGGCTGCATATTTTTCTGATTCAGCACATTGAATATATCCTGCCACTCCTTTCTGGCCTGCCAAGTTCTGTGGATAGGTCTCCTATAAACCTGATCTGTCTTCCCTTGTAGGTTAGGGACTTCTTTTCCCTTGCTGCTTTCATGATTCTCTCTTTGCCTGAGTATTTTGTGCATTTGACTATGATATGCCTTGTTCATGGTCAGTTTTTGTTGAATCTAATGGGAGTCCTCTGTATTTCCTGGATTTTGATGACTGTGTCTTTCCCCCGGTTAGGAAAGTTTTCTGCTATGATTTGCTCACATAACCCTTCTACCCCTATTTCTCTCTCTTCCTCTTCTGGGACCCCTATGATTCTGATGTTGTTCCTTTTTAATGAGTCACTGATTTCTCTAAATCTTAAACCATGCTCTTTTGCCTTAATCTGCCTCTTTTTTTCTGCTTCGTTATTCTCTATAAGTTTGTCCTCTATATCGCTGATTCTCTGTTCTGCCTTGTCCATCCTTGCTGCCGCTGCATCCATCCATGGTTACAGCTCAGTTATAGCATTTTTTAATTTCATTCTATTTTTTACTTCTTTTATCTCTGCAGAAAGGGATTCTAATCTATTTTCGTCTCCAGCTAGTATTCTTATATCCTGACTCTAAATTCTGGTTCAGACATCTTGCTTGTATCTGTGTTGGTTAAGTCCCTGGCTGTCGTTTCTTCATGCTCTTTCTTTTGGGGTGAATTCCTTCGTTTTGTCATTTTGAAGGGAGAAAAGGAATTAATGAGGTAGAAAATTTGAAATTAAAAAAATTAAAATTAAAAAAATATTAAAATTAAACATTAAAAACACACACACACAAAAATCGAATAGATGATGCTAGATCCTAGATGTGTTTTGGTCTGGGTGTAGAAAGTGGTTTGACAGATTAGAGAAACAAACAAAACAAAACAAAACAAAACAAAACAAAACAAAACAAAAAACAAAAAAAAAGGGGGAAGAGAAAAAAAGGAAATCGTTTGAGAATTTGAAAAAATGAATACACTAAGGTAGACTAAAATACACAAAAGTAGAGAAGATAGTAGAAAAAAATTATAGAAAAATATTTTAATAACAAAAAGAAATATGAATTTTTTGTTTTCTGTATTTAAGAAAAAAAAGAAATGAAAAAGAAAAAAGATAAAAAAGAAAAAATATAAGACAAAAAAGAAATCATTTGAAAATTTGAAAAGTGAATACACTGTAGTAGACTGAAATAAAATGATGGGAGTAAGACAGAATTTCAAAAAAATTACATAAAAGCAAAAAATATAGTAATAAAAATTAAATAAAAATATTTTAAAAAGAAAATGAAAGTAAAAATGAAGTTTTTCTCTTTCTGCATTCAAAAAAAAGAAATGAAAAAGAGAAAAAAAGAAAAGAAAGAAAAAAGGAAATTGTTTGAAAATTTGAAAAGGTGAGTACACTGAAGTAGACTAAAATAAAATGATGGAAGTAAAGTAGAATTTCAAAACAATTACACAAAAGTAAAAAATATAGTAATAAAAATTAAAGACAGATATTTTTAATAAAAAGTTGAAAATAAAAATGAGTTTTTTCTCTTTCTGTATTCAAGAAAAAGAATTGTAAAAGAGAAAAAGGAAAAAGAGAGAAAAAAAAATTGAAAAGATGAACCTGCTATCAGATTGAAGTAGGAATGAAATTGCTTCATTTTCCCCTAGAGGTCAGTCCATGTAGCTCTTTATCAACTATAAATTAAGCTGGTGGTGAGACTTGTGTTCTTGAAGAGCGAAGTTGGACCAGTTGGGCGGGGCTCGGTGTAACAGCTCCACTCCCCACTAGATGGTGCTGCTAGCCTACTGGGGTGCATAGTTGTGGTGCTTCTTGGTGTGCATGTGCATGTGCAGGAGCGGTGAAAAATGGTGCCACCCAGCCACCCAGTCTGTTTTCTCAGATCAGCAATCGCTCACCAGTCCTCCGTCTTCAGCTCTCGTCTACTCCCCGCTTTTCCACTCTACGTGATCAGGCCCCAGGCAGTACCTCTTTCCCAAGTTTTGTCTCAGATGCGGCTATTTTCCCCAGCCCCTTACTTCTGAAGGATTGTGGCTTTGACCGGCTCCACCGCTCTGCAGGAGGGTCTCACTGAGCAATGGCCAAATGTCGGCTGTACCCAGGAATGCTTGCTGGACCCTGCTGCTGCCAGTGCCCCAAGACTGTGGCCAGGTGCCAGCCTGCCCCCAAAAAAGATTGTAAGACAGTGTAGCCTCAGCGTTTCAGGGACCATGGAAAATCACAACACACATCTGGCACCAGGCTTCACCCTCAACAACCTTGCGTCAGCACCAGCGAATGTGGCTGCCTTCCGGGATCTGCTGGGACCAGGTGACTTCAACAGTCCTACCAAATGTCCTTCCAGCAGTGGAACTGCTTTCCCCATGTGGCCCGAGAACCTCCCAGACCCCACTGTGTTCCTGGGGATTCACCTTTCCCACCAGAGCACCGCCAGGTATCGAGCTGTGGAGTCGCAGCCTTTGCACTCCCCTTGTTTACAGTCTTAATGGAATTTAAACCCTCTCCTTTCTCCTTTCTCCCTTTTTAGTTTAGTCCCTGTGGCTGTTTCCAATTTTCCACTTTCTTTCCAGCTGCTTTTGAGGAGGGGTGCTTTTCCCGTATGCTCCCCCCACCCAGTCTCCATCCTCTCTCTGCCCACAAGAGGGGTCCCTATCTTTCCAGGCTTCTTGCTCCCCAAGTTCAGCTCTTCGTGTCACATACCTGCTGAATTGTGTGTTTCAGGGTGTGCAGATTGTTGTGTTATTCTTCCAATCAGTTTTCAAGGTGTGTAAGATGGTTTAGTGTTGGTCTGGCTGTATTTCATGGACACGAGACACACAAAAAGCTTCCATGCTGTTCCGCCATCTTGGCTCCACCCCCCCAAGTTTTCTTTTTTCTTTCTTTCTTTTTTTCTGTTTATTTATTTATTTAGCATGCCTCCCAACACCGTTTGTTGAACAGACTGTCTTTTCTCCATTGAATATTCTTTCCTGATTTATCAAAGGTTAATTGACCATAGTTGTGTGTTCATTTCTGGGTTTTCTGTTCTGTTCTGTTGATCTATGTGTCTTTTTGTAGCAGTACCATACTATTTTGATCAATATAGCCTTGTAATGTAACTTGAAGTTGAGAATTGTGATGCCTCTGGCTTTGCTTTTTTTTTTTTTTTTTTTTTTTTTTTTTTTCAAAATTGCTTCTGTTATTCAGGGTCTTTTGTGTTTCCATGCAAATTTTAAGATTGTTTGTGCTAGCTCTGTGAAAAATACTGGTGGTATTTTCATAGAGATTGCAATAAATGTGTAAATTGCTTTGGGTAATATACACATTTTCACAATATATGTTCTTCCAATAAGCCTGGAATGTCTTTCCATATCTGTGTCCTCTTCAATTTCTTTCATCAGGGTTTTATAGTTTTTAGAGTACAGATCTTTTTATCTCCTTGTTTAGTTTTATTCCCATGGGCATCCTATGCGTTTTGGTGCAGTTGTAAATGAGATTGATTCCTTGATTTCTCTTCTGCTTCAATATTTGTGTATAAATACAACAAATTTCTGAATGTTGATTTTGTATCCAACAGCTTCACTGAATTTGTGTGTCAGTTATAGCTATTTTTCAGTGGAGTCTTTTGTGTTTTCTATATAGAGTATCATGTCATCTGCAAATGGTTAAAGTTTGACTTCTCTCTTGCCTATTTGGATGGCTTTTTCTTTTTGCATTGTCTGATTGCTGTGGCTAGGACTTCCAGTACTGTGTTAAATAACAATGGTGAGAGTTATCTTCATGTTTTGATACGTTTCAATATGGAGCCATCTTACAGAGCTGAAGAGCTAGAGAGTAGAAGCCTCTATGATCAGGGCTGTCCACTAGTCCCAGGATATAAAAGAGAAACTAGAGAAACTACTTAATTTTTCCAGGTGTTTTAGGACAATGTTGAGAATGAAGAGTTAAAAGGGGAACATTAGGGAAGAAAATCTTTTCTTTTTTCCCTGCCAAGAAACTTCGGCCACTCTTTGGAATACTTTTAAAATACTCACCTCTTTGCCACTGCTCCAATATCACCTCCTCAGTCATCTTAAAATTCTTTCATAATTAGCTGTTCCCCATTAGTCTCTTCTGCTTTCTTGCTTGCTTTTGTCCAAGATAGCCTTCACGTGAACCTCAGCTTGACTGAATGTTAGACAGGTTTCTTTCTCATTTTAGGCCCCTGGCGTCTCTTTTCCTAAAGTATTTTCTTTAGAAAACATAATTGTGAATTCTCTCTATGCCCCTTTGAGATATTTATTAGTCTTTTTAAAAAAGCCTCTTCCAGGGGCGCCTGGGTGGCGCAGTCGGTTAAGCGTCCAACTTCAACCAGGTCACGATCTCACGGTCCGTGAGTTCGAGCCCCGCGTCGGGCTCTGGGCTGATGGCTCAGAGCCTGGAGCCTGTTTCCGATTCTGTGTCTCCCTCTCTCTCTGCCCCTCACCCGTTCATGCTCTGTCTCTCTCTGTCCCAAAAATAAATAAACGTTGAAAAAAAAATTTTTAAAAAAGCCTCTTCCAGTTAACAACCTAGGAATGTCTTTCTCACAGACATAGGAGACATCCCTTTGAAATGTAATCATCAAGAAAGAAGTGCTCCTACCTCTCATCTCTGTGAGGTAGACAGGAGCCTAATTTCCATGGCAGCCAATTAGCAAACACAAATGGTCTAATCACAGATAAAAAAACCTTCAAACTCCGTTAATAACTCAATGTATTCCACACATCCCTCTGATCAGCCTCCTCTCAAATATCTTCCATACTTTTCCACTAGTTCATCCCAAATCTTAAAAATTATCTCAACCTTTGTTTCAGTAAAATTGAGTTCAGATTACTTTGGCCTCCTTCCTCTATTGTAGTAGCCTTGAAAAAAATCTTCCTTGCCTGTTTAACTTGGTCCAGTGCAATTTTTGCATACTCGTAACAAGACTTATATAATTTTCTGAACCTTCCACTTGAATGTAAATATTATAAGTGAGACAAAATTTTACTTCTAAACCATCGTAGGTTTTCAGCTAGAGCTTTTTAGACAGAATAACAAGAGAAAAACAAATAATTTATTAACATGGATCACACATCATATGGGAGACACCTCAGTGAAAAGGAACTCAAAGTGGTGGCTTTGAACTCTGGTTTACATAGCATTTTCAACAAAGAACAATAACTTTGTAGAGAAAAGACGAAACAAAGGAAAACAGTTTTAGGTTTCCAAGGGTGGCAAAGTGTGTAAGGAAAATAGATGGGAGGAAACTAATGGAGTAAGTTTTTTGTTTGTTTGTTTGTTTGTTTGTTTGTTTGTTTGTTTTTGCACATTCCTCTGGTATCATCTTTTGGTTGATACAAATCTGTCTCTAGCAAAAGAAGTATTTTTTCCTGGGTTGAAGCAGAAAAGGACACTGGGATGGCAGAGAAAGCTCTCTGAATTTGCTGCTTCTTAATTGCCTTTAGCTCAAAATATTTTTTTGTCAGAGACATATGTAGGAGTGACATATTCTGGTTTTCTTCAACACTCTGATGGTGGTAATTTATGGTTGGCTCACTATGGTATCTTTACTTCCTAGAACAATGTCTAGCACAAAGTAGAAATTAAAAAGAAATTCTCACTGAATGAATAAATCTTGTGATTATTTTTTACCATTATATACCCCATTTCTTAGCATATAAATAATGTGTAATAAGTACTATCAAATACACATTTTAATAGATATTTATTAACACTGTTAATAAATAAAAGGCAAAGGAAACTGTGTATGCAAAGGTATTTAGGTGTCAACAGCATACCAGGGATGGAGTAATTGCAACCAATTTATTGTAGTCAAAACATGGAATAAAAACAGAAAAGTATAAAGTATTTATGTTAACTAGACCAACACCTTGAAAATACATACTTGAAGTTTTCATCCTTTAGGTTATGTACAGGTGCTAAATGATTATAAATAATGATTATATATCATGATTATAAATAAATAAATGAATATAAATATATAATAATAATGATTATAAATAATGATAAAGGAGATCTCTGTTTAGCTTTGCACATGTGAATATGTGTGGGCCTGACTCCTCCATGATTTCAAACCAACTCAAGTCTTAACATTTCAGACCTTTTAAAGAAGTAAGCCTCATTTTAGGCCTGCTAAAACAGTGTCACGCTGCAATAATAATAAGCAAGGTGGATTTCCAGTTTCCTTCTGTAAGCAATCAATAAATATCTTTCCAATTCTATTCTGCCTTGTTCTGTACGGCACTGTCCTATGTCAGAGTTGAAGAGACTTACTGACTTCTCTTCAGAGGCAAGACTTTTCCTTGCCCAGCATATTATTAAATTCAGCCCCTAAATAAATTATTATTTGAGGTGTTTATATCTCCTTCATAGTAAAGTGTTTAGATGTTTTTATGGGATCAGTCCCTACAAGTTTTTTGAATACTAATGAAATCAAGCTTTCAGGATGTATGTATAACACTATATACAAAGAAATACAAACATATTTTTTTAATAAAAGAGTTCTATTTCTTTAAAAGTTCTTGAGGTGTAGCTATGTTGTAGCCAATTAAAAGAAATATGACACTTATGGGGTGCCTGGGTGGCTCAGTCGGTTAAATATCTGGCTCAGGTCATGATCTTAAAGTTCATGAGTTCGAACCCAGCATCAGGCTCTGCACTGATGATGTGGAGATTGCTTGGGATTCTGTCTCTCTTTTCTGCCTCTCCCCTGCTTGTGCAAGCATTCTCTGTCTCTCTCTCAAAATAAGTAAACATTAAAAAATATGTCACTTCTATGTTTATATCAAGTATTTTGTGTAAATATTAACATTTTGGCATTAACACCATCCCAAAACACAAATTTAAATAATGAAAATATGTTAGGATTGAGAGTAAGCTGGTATATATTTTATTATGAAAAGATGTCTGATGGGAAGTGCAGAATCTCAGATTTAAGCATATATGTAACATTTTAATGAAACATGCTATAATTATGGAATTTCCTAGAAGATATTCAAAATAGAACATGATTGCATCTTTAATATTTACAATGAGCCAAATGCATTTTAAAAGGAAAATTTAGGGGCGCCTGGGTGGCTCAGTCGGTTAAGCGTCCGACTTCAGCTCAGGTCACGATCTCGCGGTCCGTGAGTTCGAGCCCCGCATCGGGCTCTGGGCTGATGGCTCAGAGCCTGGAGCCTGCTTCCGATTCTGTGTCTCCCTCTCTCTCGGCCCCTCCCCCGTTCATGCTCTGTCTCTCTCTGTCTCAAAAATAAATAAATGTTAAAAAAAAAAATTAAAAGGAAAATTTAAAGAATGTTAAAATGCATAATTTTTATCACTTTTTAAAAATAGTTTTGGTAATTAAAAAAAATATTGGGATAAGTAAACTATATTCAAGGACAATATGTATAAGAAGGGCCAAATGATACAGAAACAAAAAATAAAATCTGATTTAGCATAGCATATAAACAACTATAAAACAGAGTCATTTTAATTAAAATTTAGTCCAATCACAATATCACTCTGACTTATTTTAAATAATTTCTCATTATTTCTTTACCCAAGGTTATGTTATTATTGATATTTATTACATTTATAACAGTTTTTTTTAAAGAAGCTTCGTTTTATACCTCCCTCTGATGTTCCTAAAATACATGACAATCCATAGTATACGATAAATAAACACAGAATGTCTGGCCTGTGGGTATCTTTCTGAACTTACCTCCTGTGGATTTCACCTCTTGCTCACTCAACAACAGCCATACTGACCCCTTGCTAATCCTTAAATATACCAAGCATGCTTGTACCTTTTCAGTTCCTTAGTCTCAGCCTTGAAAGCTCCTCATCCCATTTATTTTTCACTTTATCATGTCTTTGCTAAATGTCACCTCTTCAGAGTGACCTTCAGTGACTTCTTTACCAGAAAGATCACCCCTATTTCTCTGGGTTCACAGAACTTGCTTTATTTATCTTTGTAGCTTTTATACCACTAACTTCATCATATATTTATTGTTTATCATTTGCTTTTATCATCCCCCAGTTAGAATGAAGCTATAGGAAAGTTGAGGCCTTATTTAGTTTATTGCCCCATCTTTGGTACCTATAGCAGTGCTTTCACAAAATAATTACTCAATAGTATTCATTTAAGAATTGAATGAAAAATCATCAACAATTCTTAATTGCTTCTGTCTCATTTAATCTTTATAGAAATAATCTAGTGTAGACATTATTCCTTTTATGGATAAGGAAATTAATTTATAGAACTAAAGGGAGCCAACCCAGATTATACAGTTTATACATGTTGTATAGCAGGGAGAACAGTTTTGGGTACAGATCCTATAAGTATTAGGACATACGGAATTAATTTACCAGTAGAAAATTTTGTTGGAGGTGTCTAATAGGGAAGTGGATATAAAAGTCTGAAGCTTAGGAGAGAGAGCTAGTATACAATAGAGTATAGAGAGATTGTTATATATGTGACATAATAATGGAATTTGCTAGGAATCTGAGTATGAGAAAATGAAATTAGCAGGGAAATAGCAAACTTTATATGTGTGAATAGAACATAGATTCAACTTTTTTAAACAGAAGAGTTTACATTTTCCATTCTTCCTTAAAGAGGTATTATAGTGTACAACTCAGAAATATAGAACTTATGCTAGATTCTTCTGTTTTCATTTCTACCTAGTCAGTCATTAAATATTTTAGATTTTATTCTCCAAATACTATCCAAATCAACCCTCTCTTACCCTATTTCCTCTACTTTGGCTGAACTTTTATCATTTCTTATTTTGCTGTCTGCAACAGCCTTCCAACTTACCTCTCAATTGGTATCTAGTCTTATTCCTAAAGAATTTTTTTTCTTCACTAAGTAGAACTTCGTATTTTTACTAAATAAGCCTTAATTATCTTCCTAAGCCACAGTGCACCCCTGGTGCAAATTGTTCTGCAGCTCTGTCTCAGGCAGCAAAGGCATGACCAACTCCAAGACAACCACTAGCATATAAACCTTTCAGCTTTGCAATCTGATTTTAAGTGTAGCATTCATTTTTTTGCAAAGGAAGAGCAGTGGAGGATAGAGTAAATGTGGTACAACCAGTATGTAACCACAAACTTGAGAGTGAAGGGTTTCACAAAAGGAATTTGTATATATGCTCAGGCTGTGAATGATGCAATGTTGTGTCCCTGCTGACACATGGATCTAGGATTTGGGGGGCAATTCAATGATAGTAAGGATGCCTTAGCCTCTGACTATTCCGGGAGATCTCAGGAGGTAATGATGCTTCAGGTGGCTAGCCCAAGTGGACAGAGAACCTGTATCTACAAAATAAAAAGTACTGGTTTTGGAAAGGCTGAGGGAGGACTATTTTGTTCATTGCTCTGTTCCCAGTGCACCACACAGTTCCTGATACTCAATAGGTGTTCAATAAACACTGCATTGAAAGGAATCAGTTTGATTCCAGCTCTTCTACCATGTGAGAATGAGAAAGTAACTTGAAGTCTCTGAACTTGTTTTTGCTGTAAAGTGAGCATACAGTGAGATCATGCAGGTAAACCTGTCAGATAAATTCTAAAGCAAATCACAAATGAGAAGAATTAACAATAGAGCTGTTTTTGTAATGTGATATTCATTCTAAAATATTTCTAGATCTAAATATTAACTTTCATTATTAAAGAGCAGTACCAATTTCACAGTAACATTTTTCTATTCCATAAAATAGATTATACAAGTTATAAGAATATATATTATTCATGGAATTCAACAAAGCTCTTTTAATTTGCAGGAAAAAGATGCAGGCCATGAACATTTTTATTTTTCCTCAGTTATCCCCCCTACATGAAATCTTCCTCTCCACAGATTATAGGCCATGTTCTAAGGCTTTGGCTTTGCATGCAAAGCATTTCTTGTTCTGACCACTGTTCTTTGCACCTTCATCTCTCTTTTATACTAAACATTATACCAGCAGGTGAGGGAGACTGCGTTTGCACCATTAATCTATAATGCCCTTTCTGCTCTCCTGTGACTCAAATCTCTATAATATTTCAGGTGAAAAAAGATTGTCTTATGATCATTGCATATTGCTTTCCATGAGCTGTATGTACTGCAAAATATTGGGACAGTAACCATTGTGAAAACCTAACATAATTTCACGTATGGCAACATGACATAATTTTACATCTATTGTTTACTAACTGCATAGATAGTTTTATAAAAATCTTGGTATTATCTTACTTTGTTCCTTGGAAAAATCATTTAACTATAATCCAAGATAAGTCAATGTCCTTTTCTAGATAAGTATTTCTCAAGTAGTATTTCACTGGACATCATAGGAATTTACATTTAAAAAATTCCATGGTCATATATGTTTGGGAAAGCTGTGTCAAACAGAAAATATATTTTTAAAATTCCAAATAATTCAATGTACTGAGTCACATAAACATTTTTGAACACAGGACCCTGTATGCAAAAATACTATTTTGCGGAAATACTGATGAAGACATTTCAATTTACCTTTATAGGAAAAAGGGGCAAAAATAATTCTGCCTTGAGAAATATAGTCCTAAGTAATCCCATATATTTAATTATGTGCCAGTGTCTAACATTCTAGTTAGAGTGTCTTTGTATTAAGATTTTAGTTTCTTTTAAAATATTGCCACCCTAAGAGAAACTCCAGTTTATGCCTTACTAGTTATGTATAGTCTGTGCTAAAACTGTCTCTGAAAGTAATGTTGAAAATCATTTAGATGGATCATGGAAACCTTAGACATTTGAGAAGATGCTGCTACTCTAACAACAACTGAAATCTGTTAGCAATAACAACAAAAAGGGTCAAATAGCACTACTTCAACATTTTTCTAAGGGTCAAAATGTTACAACAGTGGAAAATTACAAGGCAACTAGCTAGTCTTGACATCAGATCTCCCTAAAAAATTGCTACCCATAATCTGCCTCAAGAATGAAGTCATTTGGAGTTAACCATTATCCAAAATCTATTTACAAGTTAAGAGCTCTCTAAGCCTCCAGCTATGGAACCATGACAGTATAATAAATGGTGTGCATTGCCTTTGGAAAAATGAAGGTTACTTACCTATAAGCCTGTTTTTCTGACTATGTATCATTACCTATCAGCCATTAGAAAGCCACTCATCGCCCCAGAGCAGTTAACTTGCTGATTGGTTTCTGATTATTATATTTCCTTGGGCAGCTGATTGATTCTTATCATTCCACACCCCGCCCCCCCCCCCCAGTTTCCTGCAAAAAAGAGTTGTTTACTATGATAATAGTACTTTCTGCCAGCAGGGGGAGTTTTGTAGTTTTCTTTCAAATATTGACACTGTATAGCTCCTTTGCCAAGAGGGTTAAACTGTGTTCCAGTGGTAATGGCAGTGATGGTTCATATGTACTAAGAAATAATACTAGATACCCTCTAAAATGCTTTACATGGAGCACAATATCAGCTTCACGTCATCATAGCAGTATTCTGACAAGCTTGGCATTATCGTTACTATTATCAATGATAAACCTAATGTGCCTTCAGTTAATCATCTTAAATACAAGCATCAATCCTTTTTTATTCCTAAGTCTGTTGCAGAAGGTTACTTTTTAAAAATTAAAGTTTAGGGGCGCCTGGGTGGCGCAGTCGGTTAAGCGTCCGACTTCAGCCAGGTCAAGATCTCAGGGTCCGTGAGTTCGAGCCCCGCGTCGGGCTCTGGGCTGATGGCTCAGAGCCTGGAGCCTGTTTCCGATTCTGTGTCTCCCTCTCTCTCTGCCCCTTGCCCGTTCATGCTCTGTCTCTCTCTGTCCCAAAAATAAATAAACGTTGAAAAAAAAATTTTTAAAAATTAAAGTTTATATTATTTTTGAAAGGATTAGTAAGTGGGATTATTACTACTGAATGATACTTTTACAACAAATCAAAGAAAGAACAAAACTAGTATAGGCAACTAGGATCCAGAATTTTGAGTCAATGAGAATTCTGTTCTGCCTAATATGCCTTGAATCTACCTACAAAAAGTCCCTATTTTTCCTGATTATTGCTACACTAATTTAAGATAGTGTCACTTTCACACATCTACTTTTAAAATAATATACATGGGGCGCCTGGGTAGCGCAGTCGGTTAAGCGTCCGACTTCAGCCAGGTCACGATCTCGCAGTCCGTGAGTTCGAGCCCCGCGTCGGCTCTGGGCTGATGGCTCAGAGCCTGGAGCCTGTTTCCGATTCTGTGTCTCCCTCTCTCTCTGCCCCTCCCCCGTTCATGCTCTGTCTCTCTCTGTCCCCCAAAAAAATAAATAAAAACGTTGAAAAAAAATAATAAAATAATATACAAATGCAAAGGGTAATAAAATATACTATCAGTTTTGTTTGACTTATTTTATCAGATTACTTTGTTTAGTGACAATAGCTGATAAAATAAACTAGAGTATGGAGCATTGTATGTGAGACTTGAAATAAATAACCTGTATTATAATTCAGGGGAAACAACAATAGGGCAGAGTGCTGAAGTGAGGAGTTATGTAAAATGAAGGGGAACCATGAGTGCACTGGACATGTGAAGGGATGTGTTAAAAGAGAAGAATTCGAATGAGGAGCTAAAAGGAAAACTTCTCTCATCTCACAGCTTTGCATAGAACAGTGAAATTCTAACACGCTCATAGAAATTCAACAATTATCATTCACTGACAAGACACCTTTGTCATCAGTTTCCTGAATATTCCCAATAAAAAATCTGTCATGTTTTTGTGCCCCATTGGCAATAAAGATGACATTTCTCTTTTCTTTTCTCAAAGGTTACCTTGCTCTTCATATTTTTAGCTGTTGAAAGGCAATATAACTCTAGTTGAAAAGGATGATAAGTTTAAAGCCTTACTGAAAACTAATTAAGAGTTATTTTTTTATATAATTCTTGCCTAAATGAAGTAAAATCTGTGCATTCTATTTTAGCAACAAATAATTAGCAACTTTTAAAATATGAATTTAATGAAATATTTGAAGGGCTGATAATCTAATAGTTGCAAAATTAAAATTAGTTGTGCTAACATAATTGCAGATTGATCACCTTTTTAAATTTTAGATTTTCGGAAGAAGGGAAACATATAAAACGTATAATTTTGTCTTCTAACTGGTGTAGCTATATTATAAAAACCATGATAAAATTGATTAGCATTTTTGTTAGTTTATAGTAAGCTGAAGCACAGTATTTCCTTAAATAACTTTATTAATATTTTTGGGGTTATTAATATTGTTTCTGGGAATATTTTACTTAACAGGGACAAAGTAATGAACTAAGTAGATGTGTTCTGTACCTAGGGACCTTACAGTCTAGAGAATACACAGTGAAATAACTATCAAATGTTATAATGTGGTAAGTACCATCCATATAAGACAATTATGAGGTGTTACTGGAGCATTTACCAAGGGCCCTAATCTACTTTGGGGTTAAGTAGGAAAGCTCCTTGAGGCAAGATCTAAAACTAGCTTAGGATGGGATAGTTTTGCTTTTTCATAAAGTCTTAAAGGGACTTTAAAACTTTGGACACTATTCATTTGTAAGAGACATATTTATTGAGTAGCTGCTATGTACTAGGCATCATGCTATGTGCTAGAAATACATTCGTGAACTTGATGGACCAGTCCTTCCCTTCATGGAGACTACAGTCTAGTGAAGAAGAGTAAAGAGCATCCCACTGTCAATCAGGAAGTTTGTGCTGGGTTTAGAAACCATTCTTTCTGGCTAAAAAGCACATTTTTAAAGACTTGTACAATAAATTGCCTTTTTGTCACCTATAAATGATAGAATATCACCCATTAATGATACTCTGATGTAAAATAAATGTATTGAAGACATTTCTTCATCTGCCCTCTATTTGTCTATGAATTGTGATTGTGCCCCTATTGAATATAGGTATTGTCAAGGGAAAGATACATAGACAGATAAAGAGAGAAATGATGTTTGGTTTCTCTATAATGTACTAATCATATATATTTTTTTTAAATATCATTAAACACTACTTATATATTTTCTTCCAATCATCAACAGACTTACAGAAAAATTCCTTACCACATTAATATGAAAAAGGGACTATTGGCATGAAAGAGTCCCACCCAGAAACTTTACATAAAATTACATATAATAATTTACTAAAATTATTTTGAGCAATGTTAACATACCAAATATTATAATAAATGTAGTACAGAAAAAAGAATAAGGACGTTTCTGTCTGCAACTTCTTTAGAAGAAGAATCTCGTAAATGTCTATTTGATGTAAGCAAGGAGGAGTGACATCTTTTTATTTTCAAATTTTCATATTCTCCACTGTAAACTTTTTGAGGTCAGATATTTTGTGTCATTTTTATTTATAGCATTATTACTAAGCAGAATTTTAGCATACAAAATTCTGTGCAATAAATATCATTTGGATGTTTGAAGGGAAAAAATGGGAGGGAAAGAGAGAGGCAAAAAGAGAGGAAGGAGAAAGGAAAATAATTTTTCATTATGTAACTCATTTTAATCATCATCATTTATTAAGTAAAGTCAAAATACTTTGATTTCTCTTCTGAATTTCCCAATAGAAAACTCTCTAAATTATAAACTTCCATGCTAACCCAAAGGAAAAATATGAACATAGTTTTGAAAAAAAAGAAATTCTTACTATAAAATTAATGGTATAGTAACAGTCTTTTTTAGAGAAGTTATTTACTTCTACAATAAATGGCCTCAAGCTTCTAGATAATGATCTTACATTTTTTTTATGTCTGTTGCAACTACTTTTTGAAGTTTATTCTTGTTATATAGACTTGTCTAGGTGAGAGTCTGCCTATATCTGCTTCTCTCATAATCAGGTTATTGAAAAAAATTGTGTCATCCTATCATAATTATGCACCATCAGATTGTGGGTGTTAGACCTTCTTGTAACTATGATTTTAGTCTTAAATGTCTAGCTCATAAACTAAACTGTGATTTAGTCTTAAATGTCTGGCTAATTTATCTCTTAGTTTGAACTGCCACAACTTTTCTTTTTTAACTTACAAGACTGTTAACACATGTTCAGTAAAATTACATTTTAAAACACATTCTTCATATACCATGAAAGTTCAAAATCACATATAGAGTCAATGAATTAGACAAGCTTTTTGTTGACTGAAGACAAGCTAAGATGTTAAGCAGTTAACCAAAATCGAAACAGACACTGATGTGCAGTTTTGCTCAGAGAGCACTTTCTCTCTCTGGTAAGTTTAGGAAGGAACACCATACTTATACACCCCAAAATAAAGTGAATGTTTTCATTAGAAATAGGTTAAAAATATTGATTGTGATCTTGGTGATCACACACTCGGTGATCAAACAATTAACAAATCATTTAATATTCTCATTTTTTAGAGTGCTCTGGAGAACAAAGGTTTTTAACTATGGCTCACAACCAAGTTACTGACATATTTTCATCTTATGGTTAAATAATATGTACTATTAAAACTGAAATAATATCAAGCAATTTTCACCTTTCACCAGAAAGTTTAATACCATATGTACCTTTAATTGCTGTCTGCATCCTATATATTTTCTAACATTCTAAACCAGACCTTATTGCCCAAGGTAGCTAATTAAAGAGCATCTAAGTACTGCATATACATGGAAGAGCATTGAATGCTCATGAACACTAACTGAAGTAAATATCTTCATATATCTTTTATGTATTAGAAAATTTTGAAAAGTAAGAGGAAATGGAGAAATAAATCCTATAAACCTTACACTCACTTGCAATGTAACTTTAGAAGCTGTAAAATAGCACTCACTTAAGAAGGACATCTGAACTATAAAGTATCAGTCCACTAAAAGATGAGATTTGCTATTCTATAATATTACTACATTCTATGGGGTTTTCTTGATTTGTGTGTCACTGCCCATTTAGAACATATGTATTTTCCCTGTATATTTATTCTATCTGATATTAGAAACATGTATTAGTGGTAGAAGTGCTACTGGAAGTATTTTGGTTTAATAAAGATTTTGCTTCTCTTGTCTCAAATATCATCCATTTGCTCATTCAAAAAATATTATTGAATACTGAATCTGTGCCAAGCTGTTGGAGGCACCGGAAACATAACAATGAATAAAATCGGAAAAAAATCTGTGCCCTCATAAAACTTAATTCTGGAAGGGTGCAGGAAATAGACAATAAATATAATACATAAAGAAAGCATATGCTGTGTTAAAGAGTATTAATTGCTAAACATAAAATAAAAGAGAAAAGGGATATGGGGAAAATTAGGAATTAAATATTTTATATTTTTTTTACTCAAAATTGAGCAGTAAGACAAACAGTGTTTTAAGTAATGAGATAAGAAACTTCATTCTGGTGGGTAATCCATTCAAAATGAGTTCTTTTAAACACAACAACAAAATAAGAACACACACACACACACACACACACACAAAAGAATCATTAAACCCCTACTATGTTTTTTTTTTTCTTTTTTGGATTTGGATGTGAAACAATTGTATGCAGAAGAAAAGGAGATTGTTGTCAGGAAATGTGGGTGTATTTCTCATCTAGAGGTATCTGTGTTTCTCTAAGCAAATACAATCTTTTTGATCTTCAGTTCTTTAGTATGATGAAGGGGTAAACTGAATATTCTCTTAAATATATTATAAGATTTTATTGTGTGAGTGATCCTCCTACTCACAGTCTTTTCCTGGCCTCTAATTTCAGTCAACTAACACCCTATGAGGGCATATGAGTGCAAAGTGAGTGATTTACCATTTATCTCCCAAGTATGATTTAACTGATCTGGCCAGCTACAAGTGCGGCCTTCTTCCCTTCTTTATAAATTATATCTGATTTTCATGACGGAAAACTTCCCTGAAATAGGAAAGCAGTTCTTTAAAGAGGTGGGTGGAAGGGGGGATGTCTTCCCTGAATCTCCATATGAGCTCTCAAAGAGCATTTGTAAAAGAGGAGTCACACTTCTAAGTATTAAGTGAAAACTAAAGTTAAAACCCCAAGAGACTTCTAAGGCTGAAATTTCATGCACAGAGAAAGGTAATGAGCAAGATACTTTATTTTAAGTAAAAATAATTTCCCAGTTCTTTCAAATCATATGACATATTCAGCTGCCTACTCTGACTCTTCATAAGGCCTACTCATGGATAAGCCTTGACAATTGGATTTAAGAATGCCACATTTGATTGCAGTTTCTGTGATTACATAGAGAACAATGAGTAATATATCAATTTACCCTATTTCAAGAATCCACAAGTAAATGGAGACTTACCAAATTTATCTGTTAAGAAAGTTAGCATCACAAATAATTAATTTTATGGTTAAAATCAGTATATATATCAAAGTACCATTATTCCCTTTTTGGTTTTTATGTAAAATGCTTTTGTAATAGCTATACTTATATAAATAAAAACAAAACTACTTGATTCCATCAAACCCTGAATTTGTAAGGATATGTGACTGTTTTAGGATTTATTAAGGTGTTATTTTCTTGAGTGAATGTCATGATTTCACATTTTTCAGAGTCTTTGTTTTAAGTAGCTTTTACATATGAGGAATTAGATTAGAAAAAAAGGGATTATTTTTTCAAATTTTTGTATCTAGAAAGTTTATATGTCATTTCAGATAATCACATTTAAGCAATAAAACATAAGTAGAAGTGAAATAGTCAATGTTTACTGTGCCCACCAATTACATAATTTCACAAAGTTATAATACAAGAAAAATAAGTGATGATAGTGATGATATTCATTTACTCATTTATTTATTCATTCATAGTATTTATGAGCTCCCCAGGTAGGAGCTCTTATAGGTCAGGATGAAGTGGATAAAAAAAAAGAAACAAGATCTTGCTTGTGTATTAGAGTTTACATTATATTGAGGGAAACAAACATCATATACAAATTAATAACATAATTTAAATTACTGACATATTTTCTTAAGAAAATAAACAGGCTAATATGATACACAGTGGTAGGTTAGAGGGGAGAGCAACAGAGTGGGTGATTATGGAAAGCTTCCATAAAGAAGTTTCGTTAAAGCCAGAATAGGACTGACCATTAGTTAGTCTAGAAATTCCCCCAACTTTCAGCCATATCTACATGATCACATCATCTCAAATCTGATTGTACTTTAAAAACATGTTGAACCATTTCTATTTTGTGCCCTGATGTTTCACAAAATTGAAAACCTTTCGAACTACATGTAATGAAAAATATATATAACATGGCATAATGCTATATAATATGAACTGAAAAGCATAGATTCATAGTCAAATGACCCCAAGATAACATAAATAGCAATGTTGTCCCGAGATGTGTTAAAACTCAAAAATATGTACAGAAACCATGCATAGTATGCATACATCTTTCTGATAATATTAATAAGAGCTATGAAATTTTACTGTTTCAGATTCTGAATAGAAAACTTTCACCAGATCATATCTGTATTTTATGCCATGTAAAAAAAGAAGAAAAAACAAAAAAAAATTATCTGTGCTTTTAAATCTTGCATTAAAGGATTAGATGAGGGTTAGGTCTGGAGCTAAACCAAAACAAAACTCTCTTTGTCTTTTAGTTTCTCAGCCATTTGATTTTCATTTGAAGAATTCTAAGGAAGTAGTTCTCTACTGTATTCAAAAGTTTGTTTTTGTTTTTGTTTTTGCTGTAATATAACTAATATCATAATACACTGTTATTGGCTGCCTGGGATAAATTTCAACACTTTAAAAAAATTTTTAACATTTATTTATTTTTGAGAGACAGAGAGAGAGCACCAGCAGAGGAGGGGCAGAGAGAAAGGGAGAAAGGGAACCAGAGAGCAGGCTCCAGGCTCTAAGCTGTCAGCACAGAGCCCAATGCAGGGCTGGAACCCACCAACCATGAGATCATGACCTGAGCCAAAGGAAGTCGGATGCTTAACCAACTGAGTCGCCCAGGTGCCCAACACTTTCTTGTATCAAATTATTTTCTCTGGACAAAATATTTAAATCTTATAACCCTTTTATAATGAAAAGAAAGCAACTGAATTCATTAGCTAAAATCCTTAAAAAAATGTTGTGTGTGAACAATTTAAGCTGAGTGTTTTGGAGGAGAATAAGAGTATAAAGATTGCATAGGCTAGATTGAAGAAAGTCAGTATCGGATGGACTGAACATGATTCTAGGTGTAAATAATAGAGAACACTTAACCTTGTTAGTATTTGTATAGGTATTGTTATTTTGGTTATAGTTGCAGTTAGCTTTTGAAGGGTAAACTTGTAAATCCATTCATTCTATAAGTCTTGTGATTTTTAAAAAAATGTTTTAACGTTTATTTATTTTTGAGACAGAGAGAGACAGAGCACGAATGGGGGGAGAGTCAGAGAGAGAGGGAGACACAGAATCGGAAGCAGGCTCCAGGTTCTGAGCTGTCAGCACAGAGTCCGACGTGGGGCTCGAACTCATGGACTGTGAGATCATGAACTGAGCCAAAGTCGGACGCTTAACCGACTGAGCCACCAGGCACCCCATGTCTTGTGATTTTTAACGTGAACTGAAAGAATGAGGTTTTTTTTTCAAAGAATATGCATTTATTTGGTGATAATCCTAAAATTCCTGTACTTAATACGAATTCTATTTCTGTTCCTTTTTTAGTTTTGTTCTTTTGAGGAGTTATGAGAGAAAATGGGCCTAATAGTTTCTACCTTTTAACTATAAAGCTAGCTTGTTTAAATGGAGGCTATCCACCCCCCCCATGTCTAAAGTAGGCATATAAATCATGATTGCTTAGTTAGTATGCTTATGAATGTGTACTATTTTTTCTAACTTTGACTTAAAATTGGTTGCGTCCTGCATAGGACAAACTTCTTATCTTTATAACATAATAGCTGACAACTGGAAAGAGAGTAACCATGCTGCTTATTTAGTATTTCAATTCTACTTAGAATTTTATAATTTAAATGTAACATTCATTGCCTCTACATGTAGTATGAACAGAGTTTTAACCATTCTACTCAAAGGATCTTCCCCAGTGATTTGTTCTGATGCATAAAAATGTATCAATAAATTAAAGTTACTATAGTAATGAAATCTACATAAAAATTATTAGGATAGATAATTCCCTAGGTATCAATGACTGAGAATAAAACAAAAAGAATATGGAAGATGAAAGTTAAACTGAGAACAAAGTGAGGAGATTTACCAAAAGAAATTAATATTCATAGGATTAAAATAATACATTTTTTTCCTCAATTATTGACAGTAATGTTAGAATATGGCCAATAGAATATTTTCTAGAAATGACAGTGAGACTATGCAACTAAAAATTATATGGATGATAGGGGCGCCTGGGTGGCGCGGTCGGTTAAGCGTCCGACTTCAGCCAGGTCACGATCTCGCGGTCCGGGAGTTCGAGCCCCGCGTCGGGCTCTGGGCTGATGGCTCAGAGCCTGGAGCCTGTTTCCGATTCTGTGTCTCCCTCTCTCTCTGCCCCTCGCCCGTTCATGCTCTGTCTCTCTCTGTCACAAAAATAAATAAACGTTGAAAAAAAAAAAAAAGAAAAAAAATAAAAATTATATGGATGATAGAATATATTTAGTGTCTACTGTGTCTGAAAGTAAGCTAATATTTTAACATTTATAATGTTATTTAATCCTCATTAGATTGATATACGGATTAATGGATTAATATACTTATATAACAGTTGTTATTGTTAGTCAGTAGCAAACAATACATGTAAACATAATAACACATAATATTACGTAATAAACTCTTAATAGAAGTTATCTCCATGAGAACAATGTAGCCCAATGGTTGATAATATAAATACTACAGTTAACCTCTGAGCTCTGTCACTTTCTTACCCTGTGATTTGGGACAAGTAATAGTACCTGTGTGTATCTCTATTGTTTTATCTTAAAAATGAACATAACTTAAAAAAAATATTTTTAATGTCTTTATGTATCTTTGAGAGACAGAGAGTAAGCAGGGAAGGGGCAGAGAGAGAGAGAGGGAGACACAGAATCTGAAGCAGGCTCTAGGCTCTGAGCTGTTAGCACAGAGCCTGACACAAGGCTCAAACTCACAAACCATGAGATCATGACCTGAGCTGATGTCAGATGCCCAACCAACTGAGCCACCCAGGTGCCCCAAAATGAATATAATTTTATAATCCATAAGATTATTTTCTCAATAATATAATTTTAAATCATTATTATTTCTAAATATTTCCTGTTCTTTTTTTTACAACAAATAATAAATTTAAAATATATGCTCATTTGGTTCAATAATATATATATTATTTTTATATATGTGACTTATTTTTAATTTTTTTATTACGCTGGCGTAAAATTGACTATTTTAACTATTAAGTACATTCACATTGTTATGCAACCATTGCCACTAACAATATCCGTAACTTTTTTCATCTTCCATATCCGTTAGTCAATAACTCACTCCTCTACCCCCTGACAACCACCATTCTACTTCATGTCTCTATGAATGTTACTTTTCTTGGTATCTCACATAAGTGGCACTTACTCTTTTTGAAAAGGTTTTCTTAGTTAATAAGTTAACTTTATGATTTTTGTCTATTTTGCTAGTTTTAAATGATGTATTCCCATTCAAGATAAACTTCAAAGAGAAATAAAAGGAATCCATGGAGTCAAGCACCCAGTCTTTAAGTCACCTATCTTGAACACCTATTCTTATTTAGAAAACATTTACATCCCTGTAATATCCTATGCTTTCTTTTATACTAAGTTCTTATTTAAATAGACATAATATAACCGCGATGCTGGATTTTTAGGAGGTAATATTTCCATCAAGATGTTAAACACTTGGTCTCTTTGCTAACATTTCCAATGCAAATGAGGCCAAGAAATTACTATAAACACATTAAGATTGACAGAAGAAAGAAACCAATAACAACAAACACCAGTGAATTGAAATCAGTGGACGGCTTGCTCCTCTCGCCTTGCCAAGTAATGCATTATTATTGGATAGTTCATCACTGTAACAAATTGTTTTTTTGAAAAAATTGTATGATGTAGTAAAGGAGACATAAGAACAGTACAACTTAGGGTTAAAAAATTCTCTTTGGTTATGGATTCCAGAGATATGCTAACTCCAGTAATCCTGATGTATGATAAGGTCGATAAAATATGAGTTTCTTTGAAAGACAGTAGTCTTTTTTTTGCAAATTCACCCTGAGGCCTCTGGTAGGTCAAGAAAATTTGTTTAAAGAGATAGCCTTCTGAATATAGGGTCCAAAACAAATTGGGAATGTTAGTTTGCTGCCCTGTCCAGAATTCATAATCCCACTATTGAGGATACTGGATCCTAGGAGAAGTACATTTCTCTACTCAGGGAAGATAGAACTTATACCAATTCAAGGTAGCACATTATTGAAAGTTTGCTGCTAAGCAACACAGTATATATGGAAGAGTGTTGCTAAGCAGCACACCTCATCTAATCCACTGCTGAGATTTTTTTTTTTTTGCTAGTGTGATGAGAAAATAACCCAACATACATCTCTCCTAAAGCCTTATATATATATACGTTTACACAAAGCAGAATCATTTTAAGTATGAAATGGAGATATTAAAAAATGTGAAAAATTCTACCACAATTTGGAGACTGGAAGTACTATATGGTTGATTGATTCACCTCTAAATGTCAGTTTGACAATCATGGAAAATCAACCACTATTAATGAAACACAATGGCAACAATGAGAAAGAGTTAGAGTTGATATTCTCAATACACAAAGATCTGGTATACATAGATAGGAGAACCTTTAAAACTTAACCAGAAAGAAACTAGACATGACTAGACGTAATAGGAAAAAATTTAAAAACAAAGACTGGTAAGTCTATTCACAATATCTAGGTACATGGTGGTGCTTCTGTTGCAATGCCTCTTTTCTCTGTGTTCATGTAGTCATCTCCTCTGAGATATAGAGTGTATTGTATCTTAGGTTGCCATTTTACAATATTGTTACTTAGACATAGAAATTTGCTTTCTCACAATTCTAAACACTGGAGGTCCAAGACCAGGGTTCTCACAGGGCCAGGTCCTGGTGAGGACTCTTTTTCTGGCTTGCAAATGGCCACTTTCCGGGTGTTCTCCTGGCCTTTACTTCATGCATGCACATGGAGAGACAGAGATGGAGAGAGAGGAAGAGAGATCTTTTCCTCTTTTTATGAACCCACCAGTCCCATTAGATTAGGACCTTACCTTTGTGACCTCACTTAACATTAAGTACCTCCAGAAGTCTATCTCCAACTATAGTCATGTTGGGGTTAGAACTTCAACATATGAATTTTGTGCACAACAGGTAAACAGTTCATAGCAGAGTAAATATGCTAGCTGCCTACATTGCATATCCTCTTAGGTATCCTAAAGATAAGACAATTCAAAGGTAAGATAAGACTATTCAAATTGTGCTCTGAACTGAATTATTTATAATATTTGATCCCTCTTCCTTTTGTCTTTCCCACTCACATCCCAATAAAAAAATCCATCAAAAGTATCTTTGGAAATATTTACTTCTTTCCATTTACCTGTTCCAAGTGTTGTTGTTGTTGTTTTTGTTGTTGTTGTTGTTGTTATTCTTATTCTTATCTCTCATCAAGATTATTGCCATGGCCTCCTTCCTCTATCTCCATAGAACTCTTTCAAAAGATATGTAGAAAGAATGGTTTTCCTAATCTACAAATATTATTATGGCATTCTCCACTGTAAAAAAATAAATAATTTCAATGTATCTTCATTGCTGTGAGAACAAAGTTTCAGTTCCTTAGGTTAGCTTATTATTTATACTTTGTAGCTTTATATTATTTTGCTCTTACTTATTCCTTCAGACTTATATTGGGCCACAACCCTTTATATTCTACATTGTAAACTTTCTAAATAACTAAGTTCCTGATATTTTATTTTCCTGTTTCCAAACTTTTGTAATTCATATAATTTTATAACCTGTAATGCTGTTTCCCCACTTTCTGGAATACATTTTCCATTCTCCCTTTTATTTGTATAGTTACTGAACTCTCAGGTTATAGATGTCCTTTCTTCTGGGAAGCATTAGTGACTCTCTCAGCTTTGGCTCTGCTGCTCATATTATGTCATCCCATAGTATCATCTACACTTCATAGCTCTTAAAAAACTGACTTTGAATCACTTCATGAGAGTTTCTTCTTCTATACTGTGAGCTATGACAGAGAAGGAATCAGTTTAGTCTCTTTCTTACTAATGTACCCACAATACTTAGCACACTCTCAACACGTGTAATACGTATGTATAAAATAAACACATTAACTACACAAATGGTCAAACTAAAGCAAAATGAAAGAGTACATTATTTTTTTCTATAAGGAAATATTCTCAACAGTGTTATTAAGTAACAGTTTAAAAATGCCATTATTTTATAATACTGATATTCTGTGGGGAATAAGTTTAGGAATTCCTTGAGCTTGCACCAATGGGTTAACAAGGTTTAGGATGAAAGCATCTGAGATTTGGTAAACCAGGAAAAAGCACCCCCAGCATAGTACAAAAGCGTAGGAATGGGAAGCCACAAGATGAAAGCATCCAGGATAGGTAAACAGGGAGAAAGCACCCCCAGCATAGTACAAAAGCAGAAAGCTGCTTTCACAGGACAGAAGGTCCAGAATAGGTAAACAGGTAAACAGGGCTAGAGACCACTACAGCAGGGTGAAATTGCCCCCAAAGGAGTTAATTAGCAAAAGAAAGGTGTCTTGTTGACCCTGAGGTAGCATGCTCTGTCTTATGCCCTAGCCACAAACAACCATCTGCTTGGCACCACAATTTTGTTTTATATTGATCCAACCCCCTAACACTGCATATCTTTGAAACCCCCTTTCTCTCACACATATGAGTTAATGTTCAGTGTTTCCTTGTCTCCTTCTGCACATCCTTCATGTTTGTAAGCCTTCTGATCCTAATAAAAGCGGAGCAAGAACCCTTGTCTCCTCCTGGACATTAGCCTGTCTCACACTTAATTCTGCATCTGCTTTCTTGCTGGACAAGAGAGAACTCCAGACTCAAAGTCTGTGACAATATTCTTTTTTGAGAACAACATGAATATATTGTAGGAATTTTAAAAGTTCTATCCTTAAAATAACTTCCTTCTGAGGAAATCTATCCTGAAAAAAAAAAAAAAGAAATTGCAAATAAAATCTTTTAGAAAAGATGTCTATTTTTTCATTGTTTATAACAACAACAACAACAAAAAGAAGAGCTACATATATTTTTTAAATATTGTTGTTTATTTTTCAGAGAGAGAGAGACAGAGCCAGAGTGTGAGCAGGGGAGGGACAAAGAGACAGGGAGACACAGAATCTGAAGCAGGCCCCAGGCTCTGATCTGTCAGCACAGAGCCCGACATGGGCCTCAAACTCGCGAATCGCAAGATCATGACCTGAGCTGAAGTCGGAGGCTTAACCGACTGAGCTACCTAGGCGCCCCGAGAATAGCTTATATATTAAACTAAAGGACTATTTAAGCACATGGTGATACATTTGTAGAATTGAATGTTATACAACATAGAAATTATGTTTCAAACAGCGCTGAGTGGCTCAGTAGGTTAAGTGTCTGACTCTCAATTTGAGTCACGTGGGGCTCTACAAAGTCAGTGCAGAGCCTGCCTGGGATTCTCTCTCTGTCTCTCTCTACCCCACCCCAACTTGTGCACTCTCCCTCTCTCGCTTTCAAAATAAATAAACACTTTTTAAAAACTGTTAAAAAATAAATTTGTTTTAAAATAACTTCCACTATGGGGTGCCTGGGTGGCGCAGTCGGTTGAGCGTCTGACTTCAGCCAGGTCACGATCTCGCGGTCTGCGAGTTCGAGCCCCGCGTCAGGCTCTGGGCTGATGGCTCAGAGCCTGGAGCCTGTTTCCGATTCTGTGTCTCCCTCTCTCTCTGCCCCTCCCCCGTTCATGCTCTGTCTCTCTCTGTCCCAAAAATAAATAAACGTTGAAAAAAAAATTAAAATAACTTCCACTGTTCTTGACGAAATCTTGAGTTAAACAAGCTACAGAATTTAATCTATTTATGCAGGATCTAATTTTTTAAAAAAATGTGACTTGTAGGTATGTACATATGGGTACGTGCAATGCATACACACATATTCTTGCAAATAAGAAAAGGACCAGAAAGAAAATAAAAATTAGAAAGAAAATAGATATTAATAGTTGTGCTTAGTTTGCAGTTAAGTTTTGAATTTCTTACATTTTTTCTTTGTAATTTTCTGTTTCCTAGTTCTCTATAATATAATGAGCCTGTATTCATAGAAAAAAATAAATAAGGGAAGAAAAAAATGCTTGGACTTATAAATCTCTATCTTTATGACATACCTCTGAGCATGAACAGGCATCCTAATTTGGGGGAATGCCCTGTTGTGCAGACTCTCACATCTCAGTATGGAATGCTTACACAGACTTAAACCTTGAACATGACCTAAACTTGAACAATCAAAGCTTTGAACTCTTAATCCATAGGGAAAGATGAAAAGACATCATTGGCCAAATTATTCCCCATTGTCCCAAAGCAGTATGTGCAGGAGCTTAGTGGTGATGTCAGGGTGATGACTGACTATAGAGCACCTGGCAATATCTTAGCCAAAAAAATCTGCAAGACCTAGGGTAGGTTTTATACTTATATTATCTCCTTTTTTCATCTTCTCTTTACCATTTATTTTCTATACCTGTATCCTCTTTTATCCCTTCAATTCTAGAGCTAACCAGTCTCTTTACAAATAATTCCATCTCTCCATATCCAGAATTTTCACTTGCAATCACATGCCCTCAGTAATAACTTAGTTTTTTATCATTTCAAACAGGATATACCTTAATAGGGTGAAATACAGGGAAATATAATTGAATGTTTCACAGTGATATAAACAATTAAAAAATCACTGAAAGCTTTTTCAACAACTTACTGAAGCCATATAAATATGATCACAGTTGGAAATAAGTTTTCAACACAGAAACATATTTCAAAATGATAACATGAGTTGAAACATGATCTTTGCACAATTTGCAAGTTCTAGTACTTTTGTATTGAAAACGCATAACGTATTTACTCTAGACTTTCTGTATGATGACCTAAAATATTAAGCAATCCTAATTGGCATAATTTTCCTACTCTCTCCAGTAACATTTTCTCTGAAGACTTATTTTATTTTCATTGGAAAGGCAATATAAAATGCTCCCATTACTTTGATATGTGCTATAACTATTATATCATTATATACTTATATAGCCTCATACCAATACAGTAGATTGATTATAGATTAGAAAACAAATACTAAGCAATAAATAAGTAAGATATATGTCAGGTCAAGAAAAAGAAATCAAAAGCTACTTCAAAGCAAGAAAGGGTTTTGACAGTATCATTTTACACTAAGCAGATGTCTGTTTAAATATAGATTTTCTAATTTCCTTTGTTAAAGAGACATAGTACATAAGTGATAGAACTTAAATTCCAGAACCAATGAATTTCTATCCAGTTACATTTTGTGAGGTTGTGTTATCATTTGCTTCTTTTCTTTATCCACTTAGCTTTATCACAGGCCACTGTCAAAATTTGTCAATTGTCAGGTGAATATAAGTAGAAGGTATATTAGAGGAAAAAGATTGGTGTACATATCTTAAGTGAATCTATGAAAATATGTTAGAGAAAAAACAAAACAATAAATCATATTATTAATTCACATATAGTGGTATCTTATCCAATGAAGGATATACAGCAATAAAAATTATATTTCTTTAGGTTACATTAATAATCCGAATCTGAGTGTATAATAACCAAAAGGCTTCCTTTAATTCACAATTACATAGTATAAGTTTTTAAAATATTTTTAAATTTAGTATTTTCAATTTTTATGAATGAAAAAATTTATTAGGATATACGTAATAACCTTAACCCATGTGTCTATCTTTAATATATCTCAAAATAAGACAAAGCAGTTTTAAAAATCAGATAAGCATTCTTTAATCATGAATAAAATAATTAAAAGCATAGTACAATTAAGAGGAAAGACATTTATGAAATGTCGATTGATGGTCTGTTCCATAACAATCATTGTGCTAAGCACTTTACTTCAGTTTTTTTCTTTAGTTAACCTGAAACCCTGTGATGTAGATATTATGCTCATTAAAGATGAAGAAACTAACATACAAACTTAAGTGATTTTTTTAAACCAAAGCAGAATTCAGCAATTTTAAGTAATTTGAATTCAGGCATGCTTGAATTTTAAAAGCTGTATCTACTATACAAAAATGATTCACAGGGCAAATCTTGCTAAAAAAACCTTAAAATAAATTATATGTATATATGTATTTTATTAATATATAATGTTAACATAAGTTATTATTACATAATGCATATAATTGTATAATAAAAGTAATTATACAATAATTATATATAATAATAATATTTAATATATATCAATATATAATATACAATTATATATTATTATAGTGTATGATATAATTAATATACATTAATATATAGTGTACTCTTAATTTTTTTTTAATTTGAACGTTTATTTATTTTTGGGACAGAGAGAGACAGAGCATGAACGGGGGAGGGGCAGAGAGAGAGGGAGACACAGAATCGGAAACAGGCTCCAGGCTCCGAGCCATCAGCCCAGAGCCCGACGCGGGGCTCGAACTCGCGGACCGCGAGATCATGACCTGGCTGAAGTCGGGCGCTTAACCGACTACGCCACCCAGGCGCCCCATTTTTTTTTTTTTAATTTGAAAGAGAGTGAGAGATCATGAGCAAGGGAGAGGTCAGAGGGAGAGAGAGAGAATCTTAAGCTGGCTCCATGTTCAGTGTGGAGCCCAATGCTGGACTTGATCCCATGACCCTGGGATCAGGACCTGAGCTGAAAACAGGTGTCCCACACTCAACCGACTGAGCCAACCAGGCTCCCCCAAAATAAATTATAAATAAATGAAAGTTCAGCTTATTATGCTCTTTGTATTCAGCTGGAAACACGATTTAAGTATAATATACCTTTCATATTGAAGCAACTTCAAGTATATATATATATATATATATATATATATATATATATATGTACATATATAAAACAGTCTAGTCTACTAATGAATGGTTTATAGACTTCAGGATCAAGTTAGTAAACCTTTACAAATGAAAGAAATCAGAAGTTGCATTTCTCTTGTATGCATCTCTACTTGAGAATCCAACATCTCAAAAGCAATTATGAGGGATTTCCTATCCACATTTTTTTTTCACATGACTCAACTGTGAGATATACAAATACAATGAAATCTGTTCCCAGTTTAAATAGAAAAAAATGCCACAAATAACTAAAATTGTAAATATCGAAGTATATTTAGAGTTGATCCATTTATATAAATTGTAAATACAAAATGAATTACATACTTTTCTGAATTTATGTACCTATATGGATAGATTCTATATGTACAGATAGTTAAAATAATATGATATATT
Organism: Herpailurus yagouaroundi; assembly: GCF_014898765.1. Lineage (NCBI taxonomy): Eukaryota > Metazoa > Chordata > Mammalia > Carnivora > Felidae > Herpailurus > Herpailurus yagouaroundi. Next base: position 40,294,953 of record NW_024412405.1, read on the forward strand.
TATTATATGCATACGAATATGGTATGAAGTCTAGACCTGTGTATAAGGAAACTATTAACAACAAAATTTCACTCAGGGGCTCCTGGGTGACTCAGTCGGTTAAGCGTCTGACTCTTGGTTTTGGCTCAGGTCATGGTCACACGGTTGGCGAGTTCAAGCCCCTCATCAGGCTTTGCTGACAGCGTGGAGCCTCTTTGGGATGCTCTGCCCTCCTGTCTTTCTCTGCCGCTTCCTCACTCCTGCTCTCTGTGTCTCAATAATAAATAGATGAACATTTAAATTTTTTTCACTCAAAGATTATTAATAGAGTTGAGACTTGAAATTTAGCTGTCAACTTAATTTCCTACCCAAACAGAATCCCTTCTTTAACACCCCAGTTTTTCCTTGAATATATTCACTTAAAGGAAGATGCCACTGCAAGAAATTGGCAATTCCACTGTTGTACAACACTTAGTTTTAGACAATGCTTTCTCATAAAAAGTGAACAAAATTTTCCTTTCAATAACTTTTATTATTTAATCTGTTTTGCCCCTCTAATAAATCCTAGAGTAATTATGCATCTACTTCTATTAACACATATTGTATAGCTTTAAATATTTTCTTCTGTAAGATAAGTGTTCCAGTTTACTAATTCTTCATGTGACAATTTCTAGTAATTATATGATTTATGCACCTTCCTTTAATTACATTTTGAATATAAAGGATGCCATAAAATGGGATGCCCAAACTGGATGGAGAATTTCATATGTTGTCTAATGAACACAGACCTTTATCTTGAAATCTCTAAAGTCTCTAAACATTGGAATACATTTAAACATGTTACTTAGTTTCATTTTTAATTGCATTTATACTATATTACTTTTTCATGCAACAGACTTCCCTTGTACTACTAGTCTTCCAAAATGTATTTTATATGTACTTAATAGGTAAAAATCAAAACTAGTCTACATTTTTCTCACATATCATTTTCAGTTTTTACTTGTCCTCAAACTTGCAGACTTTGGAATAGGCTGTTTTATGTCCAGTTGTTTTTTGTATCTTCAACTTGATAAATATGTTCTCTAGGTTTTATCCAAGCAACTATTTAATAAGACAGAGTCATAAATACATGCTTGAAGTATTTATGCTTAAAGCCCATATCTATTAAAAAACAGGGGTAAGTTTAAGCTCTCAATTATCCATAAATTGCAAAGCAGCCAGAATAAGTTTTGTTATTTCAAGTTAGGGCAGATAAAAATTATTTACTGTGTACTTTCTATATGTCAGACACTTTGGTATTCCTTCTAATAAGTAAACGATTCAAGTTCCAAATAATTAACATTTCCTCTCTCCCTTAAGCAATTTATTGATAAATCATACCAATAATCAATAATCATTGGCCTATGGTTAACAGACTATTAGTCTGTAATCACTAAGATCAATGTTTTTTCTCTATTTCACTATTTTCTGTCTCTATTTTCTCATTTTCTATACCTTTTCATAATCTTCAAATTTTACTTCAACAATATCTAAACATTCTCTCATTAAAACATTTTTTATTAAAACATTTTTTATATTCTCTTATTAAACCATTTTTAAACAAATAATGTAAAAATACTTTAAACAGAGGTGGCTGGGTGGCTTAATTGGTTTAGTGCCCTACCTTTGATTTTGGCTCAGGTCATGAGCTCACAGTTGTGAGGTTAAGCCCATGTTGGGCTCCATGCTGACCGTAGAGCCTGCTTCAGATTCTCTCTCTCTCCCTCTGCCCTTCTCCCCACTAGTGCTCTCTCTCTAAAAAAATGATAAAATAAAATAAAATAGATAAAAGTTTAAATTAAAAAAAACTACATTACCTTACTCAGAAAGGATGTTTTCATAATTAATGAACTAGATTTACCTCTGTAAGATGAATCATTTCATTGACTGTATACTATCCCTTCTCTAAAGGAAAAAATCTATATGTTTGCCTTTTTTAATTCTATACACCATCCACTTTTTGGCCATTTCATTGTCCATTAACTTTTAATTAGCAGTTCAAATGAAGTAAAATAAAAGAAAATTCTAAAGTGCTGACTACCTTGGAAAACTAATACAGACAACTGACCAAGACCCATGAGTTTCATCATTATGATAATTTACTTGGAAATTTTTCATCTTGGGGTGCCTAGGTGGTTCAGTCGCTTAAGCATCTGACTTCGGCTCAGGTCATGATCTCATAGTTCATGAGTTCGATCTCCATGGCAGGCTCTGAGTTGTTAGCACAGAGACTGGAGCCTGCTTTGGATTCTGTGTGTGTCTCTCTCTGTCTCTGCCCCTCCCCTGCTTGTGCGCTCTCGCTCTCTCTCTCTCTCTCTCTCTGTGTCTCTCTCTTTCAAAAATAAATAATTATCAAAAATAAAAAATAAAAAAAATTTTCATCTTGGGAGCAAATTATTTCCCTCAAGATTAGAGGCAATTTACTCTACAATTATATGCATAATTATCTCAACCATGTATGTTTTCTGTTTAATTGGGTAATAAATAATACAGTATTGTTGGACATCATGGAATCTAGATACTGCTTACTGTCCATTTTACTTTGTGCTTGACAGATAATTGTTACCAATGGAAGCATGAATTAATCTCGAGAAGAAATCAGTTTGCTCCTAAGAACCAAATTTACCTGATTTAACAGATAATTATCTAAATTCTTACTCTTTTGTCAGCACAAGTATATTGGTTAACAAAAGCTGATGGGAAAATTTTATTTTCCTGTTTGAAAAATTCAGGTGATAGAACTTAAATGAATGGGTAAGATAATATGTTGTTAAACATATTAATTTTAATTATTTTCGCTATTGAGTTGATACATTGAGATGATTTATGATGAGATGATAATTATATTTGCAATACTATCAATTAAATTATGTAAAAAAAAAAGAAGATGGATAGTTCTTCACAATTGCTTTGAGATTTTGAAAGGGAGAAACTTTGCTAATAAACATTTTTCAATCAGAAAATTTCCCCAGTAAAGATGAATAGGGTAAAAATACGACTTGCTATTTCTTTCATTAAAGTTATTATGGCATGATTATTATGTGTTATCTGTGTAGTGAGGAAAACAGTATATTCAAGGACACGGTTGCTTCTCTAAGGTCTTGCCATAAGTTACAGGACAATAAAATGTGGATATAAAATATACCAGATGAGAAGGTGGTTAAATCTCTGAGGTGTGGAACAGCTTAAATCTCTTCTTAGACATAGAACCCTTGTTGCAGTTTCAAATGTGAGATTTTTAACAAGCAGACGGTATTCTGTGTTTTCTTTTTTCATTTTCTAAAAACACATGAAGTTTAGCTGCATAAAAGAAAATAAAATAACCGAGAAAGCCTCCAGTGAATATCTTAGAAGCCAAAACATCAGAAAGAACTTGCAAATGAACTATTAGAAGCTTTAAAAAAAAGTGTGTAATATAAATGTTTTATGTATCATGAGTACTTTGCTTTTAGTAGCATACGCTTTAGACTGGACTATATGTGACCTTTCATAAGATGTTGTATATACATACATGTTTCTGTTAAGGAAGTATTAAAAGTGAATAATTCAAGTTAAATTTATTCATTGCAACTCGTATTGGTTTGTCAACTGCATGCAAGCTACTGGGGTGGGCACTGAGGGTATGGTAGTGAACAAGATAGATGAGGTCATTGCCCTTAAAAATTATGGTCATCACGCAACAGATAACCAGATCTGCTGGAGGAATAATCACTAGTTCTGGTAACACAAATGACAGTTTCTCTGCATTTAAGTGTATACAATAAACTCATAACAGTCCTGCAGCTTATTTCACATGCATGGCATACACATAAAAGCTCAAAGATTGAAATAAATATGCTATAATTGGAGGATGTTGGGAATACAAACCATACCTATTTAGTCTATCCTTTAAATTACAATAAGTATATTTACTAGAGAATTTGGTTCCTCATCTGACTCCCAATATTAAGTTTGTAGGCATATACTTTAATTAAAATGCCTAACCCAGATTATTTTTGTGGTTATCATTTGTATGGCAGGATTTCAGATCATACTTTTCATGAAACACTTTTAGATTTGGTTCAACAAATGAATCATCCTATCAAAATCATATCTTCATAACTATGCAATTTAATATTTTAAGCACTCAATGTTTTTTACAAGAGTTACTCTTATAAGATGCTGCTTCTTCAGAGATGCATTACAGAAAGTTAAAAAATATATAATTAACATGTTTTGAAATGCTAATATAAAAAATACTGTGTCAAAATATAGTCTGAATTATATATAATTATATTATGTGATTTTTATGTATATTTTATATATGTTTTAATGAGTCACTGAGAAAGATGACAGTCTAATAGAAAATCGTGACAAAACAAGAAGAGATTTATGTTACTTTCACACTATAACCTTATGACTTTAAAAATGATAAGTTACATCTAGATGTGCACAAAAGACTGTTAAGAGGTAAAGTAGAATGGAGAAAAAAAATTGTGTAAAATAAAACTAAAAAAAAAGAAAGCCAATATAAATTAGAGACATACATAATAAAAAATACATAGAGGCATACTCACCAAATAAAATTGAGATAATTTTTCTGTTTGTAATATAGGGTCCAAGATGGTAGGAGTTTTAACTTTTTCTTACACTAGAATACCTCCAATACCTAGGACAGTTCTCAGAATATAAGAGAAGCTCAGTAAGTTGTTTAATAAAGCAATTAGAACTACTTTATATGGACTCCATAATTAAATTTCTCAATCCATGACACAATTTCTGTATCATTTAACTTGCTCCTTAAATTACTCACCCTAGCAATTTTCTCAACCCCCTTGAAACATTGAGGCCTATTATTCTGTTTTTCCCCTTTCAGCTTTCTCTTCTTCCTTTTTAACTTACATTAACACAGCTTGTCATTTAAAGAACTGGCATCCTTCTTTTACCATTACATTTAACTAAGCAGCTTCATTGTTTTTCTGTCCCACCAGTTAGTGAAAAGTCCTTCCACCCCATCAACTGAAAGTTCTGTCATCTCTAATATATGCTTTAGAATGTGCCTACCACAGTACTGAGGACTACCCTAGAAACCTCAACACAAAATCTCAAAAACAGCTTCCTATGTTAACTCACGATCTTCAACATCAGCTATCCTCTCAAGGTACTCAGTTGTCCTATTGCATACGCATAGGTAGTACTCTCCTTAGATCTGAAGAGCAGCTCTTTTAAATTTTAGTCACATCTCTGATTGCTCCACCCTTCTTTTCTCTCTCTTGAACTCTTTTCACATTACTGAGAAAATAGAAGGGAACAGAGGGCCTCCCTCCTCTTCTTGCCTCCCTCCTCTTCTTGATACAAAACACACTTTTCTTTATTTACCTTTTTCCACTTCCTTGGTATATGATAGAAAGATCATTTAAAAGCTAGTATCATCTTGTACCATTTTTCAGAAACATCTCTCAATAAATTTTGACACCTTTCCCTTCCTAAACCTCTCCTAAAAAACAAACAAACAAACAAACAAATACACTCAAGTGTTTTCCCATTTTAAGAAATATATTCCTTTTCCCCCTATACTATTTTCCACCACATCTCTGCCTTTTTATTTTTAATATATTGTTGTTACTTCCTACAATTAATTCTCTGCACAAACTATTATATTTTTGTTTTTACATCTGTCAAATCTATAAAAACTACTATGCTAGCAGGTTATTAATAACCTTCTTGTTGTAGATGTTGGCAAGGGTGTGGAGAAAGGGGAACCTTCTTACACTGTTGATGGGAATGTGAACTGGTGCAGCCACTCGGCAAAATAGTTTGGGGGGGGTCCTCAAAACGTTAAAAATGGAACTACCCTAATAAGCCAGCAATTGCACTACTAGGTATTTACCCAAAAGGTACAAAAATACTGATTCGAAGGGACACATGCACCTTGATGTTTATAGTTGCATTATCAACAATAGCCAAATTATGAAAAGAGCCCAAATGTCTATCGACTGATGAATGGATAAAGAAGAGGTGGTGTAGATATATACAATAGAATATTACTCAGCCATGCAAAAGAATGAAATCTTGCCATTTGCAATGACATGGATGGAGCTAGAGAGTATTATGCTAAGCAAAATAAGTCATTCAAAGACAAATACCATATGATTTCGCTCATGTGGAACTTAAGAAACAAAACTTAAACATACAGGAGGGAAAGAGAGGCAAACCATAAAACAGATTCTTAACTATAGAAAGCAAACTGATGGTTATTGGAGAGGATGAGGGTGTGGGGATCAGTTAAATAGGTGATGGATATTAAAGGAGGCCACTTGTGATGACTTGATGTAAGTGATGAATCACTAATTCCTACACCTGAAACTAGTGTTACGCTGAATGTTAACTAACTTGTATGCTTAACTAACTAATTGAAATGAAAACTTGATAGGAAAAAAATAATTTTTTTGTTGTCAAAAAGAATGCTCATTTGATATCTTAGACTTCATTCATTAGAGTGCTTTCTTCTTAAAACATTTCATGGCCTGCCCTCTCATAGCTCCAAACTCTCCTGTTCCAAACTGTCCCCTCAATGTGTATATGGTTTAGGGTTCCTGGATGGCTCAATTGGTTAAGCATGCAACTCTTGATTTCAGCTTAGGTTGTGATCTAGCAGTCATGAGATCAAGCCCTGTGTCAGGCTTGGGATTCTGTCTCTCTCTCTCTCTCACTTTGCCCCCCCCGCCCCCCACTCGTGCTTTCTTTCTCTCTCTCAAAAAAATGTGTATATACTTCTGCATACTGTTGTGTAAACTGTTTTAATCAGTCTAGACATTCAGTTTGTCATTTCCCATATTCCTTTACTAATGAAATTATAATCTGAAAGTTCTTAATATTTTATATATCTTCTTGTCTACAGATCTACATATCCTATTGTCTCCTGGAATTATCTTCTTGTGTGTGCTTTAGACACTCTAAATTCAACATTTCTAAAACAGATCTTGTTTCCTTTACACTGAAATTCATATTTCATTGTGTCCCCTATACCAGTGATTTTGAGTTACACAAGTCAGAAACCATGGAATTATTTAACCATTGTCAGGAACTCTGAAGAGTGTGGGAATTTATCTTATTTGCATGCTAACACACCAATCTCTTACTGTTTTATGGAAATTGGCAGAGAATGTGTGACTCCTGGGATAGAGTCAAAGGATTTTATTACCCAAGACAAAAAAAGTAGCCAGAACTTCTAGTTTTAACACCAGTTCTCCATGACCTTCCAAATTCCATGGAGACAATGTAGATCACTCTAGATGGATGTCTGCACCCTCAGTGGGTTGTGTGAAAGAAAACAGAGGAAAACTGAGCTTAATAGTGTGAGGTAAGCATTCCTGCGCTTTGTAGGAAGATGATATCTCATCCATAAAGATTGCTTTCTGCAAACACAATCCTTGGCCCAATGCAGAATGCCTCTTCCAACAACCAATCAATCACCTACTCCAGTTGACTCCAACTCCTAAATATCTTTTAGCTTAATCCATTGGTGTCAATCTTCATTGTTGCTACCCTATTTCAGGTCATATCATCTCATCTATCACTAGGATTATTGAAATGTCTGTTACAGATTGCCTTGCTTATCAGAACTCTGCCTCACTCCCCACATCCCTGATGAATCTTATATCTGGAGCCAGACTACCATGATAAAAATTAATTCTGATCATGCCACTTTTAGATTTATTGTTCTCATTGCCCTCAGGAAGAATTGACAGCTTCTTAAATTAACTGATATTAATGTCTTTCATCATTTGGCATCAGCTTACATTTGTAGATAAATTTATTTCACTGCTTCTCCTTTACCATTTCCTTTTCCGTGTAACAATAACTCCCATACATTAACTTCCCTCATTTCCCACTGCCAATTGCTATACTAAACTATTTTCTATTTCTGTCTCTCAACTCCAAGCCTTTGGGTGTATGTTTTCATTGACTTATTGTGCCTACTCAATTTCTACTTGTAATTTTTTTATTCACATTTCTTCAGGTTTTAGCTTTAAGGTCATGTATACCAAGACATTATTATTATTAACCTGCAAGTAAGTAACATATAGTACCTCTTCTATGTGTCCCAGTTGCAACTTGGGCTTTCCAATTCAGAGCATACTACTAGTCTTTTCACCAGCCCATATCCCTCACTGAGATCTCTTTGGAGACCAGGGACTCATCTTATTCTTTGAATCATGCTATATACTCAACAACTCATTTCTTAATAAATATTTGTGTAAAGAGTGAAGGAAATAAGTTACAAATATTTGTGATGATTGAGGTTTCCTATATATTAAAGATTAATGTTCTCTGAAGGAATGGACCAAATTTTATTTGACTTTGTGTTGGCGCCCATGAAGGTGATGCCTAACATGTGCAATTGCTCCTCATTGTTTGCAAATTTTATGTTTGTGTATTTATACACTTGCTAAAACATATTTGTAACTACAAAATCAAAACTATATTTTGAAGTCATTCGTGAACATGTGCATGTAAAAAACAGCAAAAAATATGAATCACTCAGTGCACCCATTACCACATGAGATCAACATGGTTATTCTCTGTCTTCTAGGTTAATTTTTCACTTTGTAAATAAATGTTCTTTTCAGGGTCTAGAGCACCATGTTTTTGCATTTTTGTCCATTTTTCTTCATGATTTTTTTCCTATTTAAGCTTCCTCCAAGTATGTGCTGTCCAGGGTTCCTAAATTCAGTTAGCTGTGATGTGTCTTACGGAGAAAATGTCTGTGTCAGATAATCTTCCTTTAGCATGAATTATAGTGATATTGTCAATGAACTCAGTGTTACTGAGTTAATAACACTACTAAACAAGGTGTAAAAACGACTAAACAATGTACTAAACAAGGTGTTAAACAGAAACACACATAAAACAAGGTCATGTATTTATTGGTCAATGGAAATATTGTGACCAGAAGCTCACAGGAAGTTAATCTTGTATTTTCCCTAACAACAATGAACTATTGTTTGCTAATTCAGTATCTCTGTTCCTTTATGGAACATGATTATGGTAAATAATGAGAATATATTGTAATTATTTCTTCATAAATCTTTTACAATTGATAGTTGAATGAAAAGAAATAGGAATGAAGAAGGAAGATGCTGAAGGTGTGTCTCTGAAATTGTACTATGAGGTATATAACTTGTTCAGTTTTTGTTTAATGATTTGTGTGAAGATGAAAACACATATTTGTGTAATTGGTACATGATATATATCTGTGATATAATTACAGAGAATTCAAAATAATCTTAATATGCTGAGGAAGTTTATCTTTAAGTCTCCATATCAGTTACCTGAGATGATAAGGAAAAATCTTTACAATTTTTACATAAATTTACCTGGAAGTTTAATTTGACTTAACCACAAGAAAAATAGGAAGAAAATGTGTTGAAATCACATAAGATAAAATTGCACTTGAGCTTTATTGTGCTGCAGATTGAAAATCCAGAGAAACTGTGCTCTAGGGCTTTAATCTTTAAAACAGGTACCAAATGAAGACATTCAATTAATTCACCATGTCCTGCTTTTCTAACTGGATATATGTAATTTTTCATGTTATTAACTTAAAATCCTGTTATCTATTATTGTATTTCTCATCTCTTTTTTCACAGTTCTAACTCTGCAAGAAACACTAAATGCAAATGACAAGTAAATAAAAACATACTGTTAATGCCACTTCATAGACACACCCAAAAGACACCTAATATGCCAGGAAAACTTCTGGTTCCCTTAAAATCAGTGTGACCTTATCTAGATGTATTTTAAGCTAATAAATTGGTTGTAAAAGCATAACACCTTAAGAATATTCTAAACTTTATAGCCATATCCCAACACCATTTCAGATGAAGATATAAACTGCATCTTAAGTAACCAATATTATCAGTCCTTGTGAAAACTACACTGCATATATTCAAGTAACATTGTCAGGATGATTGTGGCTGATTATTTGGTTTGGTGGTAACAAAAGATTGTAAGGAAATGCACTATTTGTCCTAACAATCAAAAGCTTTCAAGTTTACCTAAATTTTTACCGATCCATAGACAGAGCCTTTGATATTAGATTTTAATACTATTCATGTTTTGCTTCAAAGTTAGCCCAACCCTGAAAATACTCCATTTACCATCCCACTTCCAGGCTTCCTGTTGGACTATTTTAAACTTCTAAGCCTCTTTAACAAAGTTAAAACTTTAAAGCAGTTTAACTGTCTGTGAAGTCATGCTGAGAGTAGAGAAAGAATATATCACTTACTTTAAAATTCAGCCTCTTGAGGACTCTGCTTAGGAATCTTTAAAAGAAACTTCAGTTTCTCTATTCTTGGACTAACCACCATATTTTATTTAGGGAAGTCTAACCATTTCAAAAAAGGTGGGACTTTTTTGGAGAACAATGGCCATGCTCTTTAAACAGATAGATCATTTATGTTTTTTGAACTATAGGTTATTTCTACCTTCAAAATGGCTAAATAACCTTTAATATGGTATTATTATTTTTTTTAGAATATGCAAGATTCTTTAGGGAATCATGACCAGTTTCAAAATATATGTAATATTCATAACAGGATGACAACTATTATTCATTCCCAAATACTTTTAAAATTAGTGTATAGTGCTTATAGTGAATATATTTTCTTTTAGTTCTCGTTAATGTAGATTAAGCCAATTTATTTTACCTATACCTATATTTATTAAAATAAAGACATGGCAAGGAATAACTGACATATGTGATAATATCCTATAAAGTATCAAAAATTTAATTTATTGCCTTGAGAAGAAGGAACAAAGCCATAGACCTCATTCTCCCTGATTTCAAACTATATTATAAAGCTATAGTACTTAAAACAGCATGGTATTGGCAACAATAAATAAATAAATAAATAAATAAATAAATAAATAAAAATAAAACCAGACACATAAGCCAGTAGAACAGACTAGAGAGCCCAGAAATAAACCCATGCATACATGATTAATTTACAAAAAAGGAGCCAAGAATTCACGATGGAGAAAAGACAGTCTTCTTGATAAATGGTATCAGGAAAATCAGGCAGCCATATGTAAAACAATAAAACTGGACCACTCTTATATACCATACACAAAGATTAACTCAAAATTAATTAAAGTCTTGAACATAAAACCTGAAAACATAAAACTCCTAAAAGAAACATAGGTGGTAATCTCCTTGACATTGGTTTTCATGGTGATTTTTTTTAACCTAACACCAAAAGCAAAAGCAACAAAAGTAATAAAAACCAATTCAGACTACATTAAACTAAAAAAATCTTATGCATAAGCAAAGAAAATCATCAATAAAACAGAAAGACAACCTAGTGAATTATGTTATTTCATTATGCCAATATATATCAATATATTATTATGATAAATCATAAATCTGATAAGGGGCTAATATCCAAAATATATAAAGAATTCCTGCAACTCAATAGCAAGAAAGCAAACAACCTCATAAAAAAATGGGCAGAGGATCTTAATAGACATTTTTTTCAAAGAAGACATATAGATGACCAACAGGCACATGAAAAGATGCTCAACATCAAAACTCTCCAGGGAAATGCAAATTAAAACCATGGTGAGATATCACCTCATACTTGTTAGAGTGGTTGTTGTCCAAAAGACTGTTTTGAAATAAGTGTTGACAAAGTTGTATAAAAAATGGAATCCCTGTACACTGTTGATGGAAATGTAAATTGGTGTATCCTTTTTGGAAAACAATACGGAGGTTCCTCAAAAAATTAAAAATAAAAGTATTATATGATCCAGCAATTTTACTTCTGGGTATTTATCTGAAGAAAACAAAAACACTAATTTGAAAAGATATTTGTACCCCATTGTTCATTGCAGCATTATTTATGTTAGCCAAGATGTGAAATAAAAAAATTTTAGTGCACACACACACACACACACACACACACACACACACACACACATAGTAGAATACTCTTTGGCCATAAGAAAAGAATAAAATAATAAAATCTTACCATTTGCAACCAGATGGATGGCCCTAGAGGCCATTATGCTAAGTGAAATAAATTAGAGAAATAAGGACAAATACCATATGGTACCCCTTATATATAGAATCTAAAATATGTATGTATTTTATATAGTAAATATATATTTTCAATATTGAAATAAATATAACTGAAACTAAGCGCATACACACAGAGTACAGATGGGTGGTTGCCAGAGGTGGGGGATTAGAGGTGGGAGAAATGGGTATTTTTTTAGTTTAAATAAATTAAAAAATAATTTTAAAAATTCACATTGCACATATTTGACAGTGGGTTAGACAGAAAAAAAGTTATTTAACTGAAAAATTCATCAGAAGATATTTTCTATAACATACCCTATGAAGAGAAAAAGAAGGAAAATAGAGATAAAAGAATAAGAGATGTGAGGATATAGTCAGAGGTCAGAGACCATAGGAAATGGGTAAGGTAAATTAAATATGTGAAGTTATAATTGCTTGTAATTTTCCAGAATGAATGAAAGATATCAATCTTCAGATTCAAAATACTCACTTAATTCCAAGCAAAATAAATTAAAATGAATCTTCTCCTAAATACAATATAAAGAAATAGTACAGCACCAGAGATAATAAGAAAAAAAAATTTAAGGGGTCTGAAGACAAAATACTTTAAAAAATGAAAATAAAAAATATAATTTATGTCAAAATTAGTGTTTAATTTGAAAATCCTTAGGGCTAAACTCCTATTTAAATTGTATAAGATAATTATATTGAATATCTTTCTGTAAAAGTATTTGCCATATAATTTTGTTATTATTTTTTAGAATTTTTCCAAAAATATATTTTCAAATGTGATCATTATACAGTATAATATCATATCTATAACTATGCTGATAATTTGAACATTTTTAGAAAGTAGAATATTTTGTTCAATATTAAGAGACGTTTACATTTACAAATAATGCTTTATTTTAGCATTGATTTCTTTCAGGAAAATTTTCAGGCCTGATGAAAAGTAGTTGAACAGTTTTGCATGGGAGATACAGCTGTAATTTTTGGAGAAGAAATTGATATAGATCACTGTAAAGTATAAATTATGAAAATATGTCACAACATTTTTATCAGTTAGAAAAAAATCTAAAATTCCACTGTCAGTAATTTTTGGTCCAAAGTTTGGAGAACAAAAAAAATTAACATTACCATATAGTTTTCTACATATTATAGCTAGCAGACTCTGAGATTACTATAAATATGTTGATACATTTATATTTGATATTAATTATGTTTCTTTCTCCCGCTTCTTTTTTATCAGAAATGACTAAAATATACAACTAATTCTGTGATTATTAAAACCATATTTACTGATATATATCTTATCACTTTGGCTTAATTTTTCAAGAGCAAAGTAATGAAAATAAAAATAAAGTTTCTTTTTTTTTTTTTTTGATGTTTATTTATTTTTGAAAGAGAGACAGTGAGAGGAGGAGGGGCAGAGAGAGAAGGAGTCACAGAATCCGAAGCAGATTCCAGGCTCCGAGCTGTCACACAGAGCCCGACGTGGGCTTGAACTCACGGAGTGTAAGATCATGACCTGAGCTGAAGTGGGACACTTAACCAACTGAGCCACCCAGGCGCCCCCAAAAATAAAGGTTTTTATTTAGAAAGGTACATGTATAGAAAGGTACATACCCATACCAGTGCAGAATTTCCAAGATAATCTTTAATAAACAAGTGCAATGAGGGTTTGAGTATGTGTGCTTTAAAATATCGCAAAATGGAAAAAATAAATAAAATACCACAAATGCCATAGAGTTGCAACAACTAAAACCGGGTTGTCAAGGATAAACAGGTTAAAGATCAAATCACATATGAGAAATCTTTATCTGGAAATATTTAGAAATTCAACATATAATAAAAATAGCTACTAAAGGTAATATTAAAAATATGAATTAGCTAGCAAATGCTTTGGTGAAATTGGCTATTGCAAAAAAAATCCACCTAATTTTTAATGGTATAATAGATTCTAAAGTTTATATCAATTATTTTGAAGAACACAAGATATATATAAGTAAATATGTATCTACTGAATGCCTTCTTATATGTGAGTTTCTATTAATTTATGAATAAGAGGGTATTACTTCACAGCAATAGAAGAGCAAAAATGAAAAGTAAAACAAAAATGACTGGAAAAGAATGAAAGTTAAATAATAAAATATGTTTGTGGTTTTTGTTGTTGTTGTTATTTTGAGAGAGAGAGAGAGACAGACAGAGAAAGAGAAACCCAGCGGACTATGCGCTGACGTGGGGCTCCATCTCAGGATCCGTACCCACATAAGATCATGACCTGCACGGAAACCAAGAGTCAAACACTTAACCGACTGAGCCACTCAGGCACCCCAATAATAAAATAGGTTTTAAATTAAGTGTCAAATGAATTAGAAAAGGTTTCAACAAATATGAAATATAGGTACAATGTCCTCATTGTTTGAAGAATAAACACACACACACACACACACACACACACACACACACACACACACACAAATAAGAAAGCAGTAGGACTTCATAGGAATAAAGAAAAGTACTAAAAGATCAATGGAATACCCAATAATTATTTGTTGAATAAACGTATGATAGAAAAAGAAAAAATACTTAAGTATTATCAATGATTATTTTAGATCATTGAATTAAAAGTGATCTTTTTGATAAAGTTTCTAACTTTTTAAATCTTTAAAGTGATAATGTATTGCCTTTTATAATCACATAATACTAATTTTTAAAAGGCTGTGATGAGCTTATTGATTTTTTTTATATCAGTCCTTATTCAAATCACAATTCATATATCTCACTAAAACGCTCTGCAAATATTGTTTTTAGGTCCAATATAGCAAAAGGGTTATGAATGAGTAAATGGAGTTAAGTACTTGCTTGCATATTTGAAAACTTGTCAGGGTGACACAATTTCAAACTTAAATGAAGTAATGGAAGGCATATTGGAGATCACTTAGTATAATTTCCACCATTTCTGAGAAAACAGAGCCAGTGTGAGGTGAAGCAGTTTATCCAATATGATACAATTAACAAGTGATAGGAAGGGGAGTGGAATGTAGGTCTCTAAACTCTCAGCTCAATATTCCATCCTTCACTATGAAAACATTAGTTTCAGCTATTAGCAAGGAAGTGTATGTTTTATGTCTAATATAACAAGGTAGCTCAAACAAATAATTTTCAGCATAAAATTCTTTTGGAAAAATAAGTTGGGAAGATCTTTTGTTTGAGCTTCAGAATAACTGATTGGGATTTACAATGAAAAGGAATTCCCGCTTCATTATAGCATTGCTCTAATGAAAGTAGAACTTGTCCAGGACAATAACTGAACGTGATCACATATAATTTCATTTTAGGAAGGAGCTAAAAGCTAAGTAGACAAAAAAATCTCCTGCTTACTATATATATTTTTTCTGCTTCACTACACTAATTTTTTAATTAAGTAAAATGTGTATTATCATCAGTAGCTTATTTTGAGATGCAGCTATTAGAAACCCAATGTCAGGGCACCTGGGTGGTTCAGTCGGTTAAGTGTCCAAGTTGGCCTTAGCTCATGATCTCATGGTTCACTGGTTCAAGCCCTGCATCGGGCTCTGTGCTGACAGCTCAGAGCCTGGAGCCTGCTTCGGACTCTGTGTACCCCTCTCTCTCTGCCCCCCTCCTGTTTACGCTGTCCTCTCTCAAAAATAAATAAACATTTAGAAAAATAAAAAAAAATAAAGCCAAATGTCACTCAGTTTCAATTATTACCTCTGATAAACCACATGACTCTATCATTTCCTTTGCAGCCTGGAAATATTTTTTTCTAATCTTTGTAATTTTTTTCAAATCATAGATTTTAATATTATTTTGTACTACTTTAATATAATGACATAATGCTTTAGATATTAGAATATAGTAAAATCCTCATATAAAATCCTTGTTGGAAGATTGTAGCAGGAGACAGCAGCTACTCCTATACCCTTGACAGAACAATCCTCTATATGGAAAGGAAGGTCCGTTTTCTTCAACCTGGCAGGCAGCTTCAGGAAGGATGTACAGGGAGTGGTAAGGGAGGAAGGGACTGCCTATCTCACCAGCCAGATCCAATGAATCAATGCTGGCAATCAGTGTGGTGACAGATATCACAGCCAGATCGCCCTCACATCCAAAAATGCTCATATTGAACATCCTTTGTATATGCATTTTTGAGGTTCTGATGTAGAATTTACCAATAGATTTTAAAGTAGCTTTCTAATGTGTCTAATCTAAACTCTAGTATTAAATAGAAGTTGAAAATATGTTTCAAAAATACTTATTTTTGAGAAAAATTACTTATTAAAATGTTCAATCAGTATACCAAATGAAAGCATTATAAAGTTTTCATCATGCTTTAAAGCTAATGCCTTACAAGTGAGAGGTATAAAAACTGATATCGTTTGTGCTTATTGAGCAATACCTAAGTTTACAAAAAGGAATTCCATTATTTTTAACTTCCTCTTTCATCTGTTTACTCAAATAAGATATTGCTATAAACAGTTGTAACTAATATGCTATGATAATGTCGAAGTATGCATGGAAGGAGAAGCAAAAATAACAGCACACACACACACAAAAAGAAGTTTGATTTGTTCTGTCCGTTACCTAGCAAGAGGTATAAAATTTAATTTTCACACACACAAAAAATGTCCAAAATTTGTTTTGTCATGCACAAAATTATTTCAACATTATTGAACTGGTGCAGAAGTCTGAAAGTGACCTTGGAGCAACTGTAAGTCCTTTTTAATGTGTCTAGACAGAGAACAGGAGCACTTAACTGCTGAGAGAAGGTCGCAATAGAGACAGTAGTGAAATATGAGCTCTAATCACTACTTACCACCATCATGCTAGTTTTCCCTGACAGAAACTTACATTTACAAACCACTTCTTCCTTTACCTCTGAATGATTTTTATGCTAAATTTTGGTTGGTAGAACTATACATTCATACTATCTGTTGAATAAATGTGATAACCTAACATAGCAGATCCTTTGATACAATTGAAAGTACTAATATTAAAAATGTATAACATATACATGATGTTTCATTCCCTTAAATGTTTTTCAGAACTCGCTAGGACACATTAAAGTCACTAAGGGTCCTTATTGTAATATACCCTTAAGAAAATATTGTCTTTTAGCCCTAACTTCTTTCTGAAATAAAACTTCACCTTTGAAGATGAAGCTGGAAGTTGATAGGGATTGAAAAGTATTTTCCTTCGAAAGTAAAGAAAAAAGGCACATATAAGAGGTTATAATACCTGCTTGTTGTTTTTTCTTTTGAACACATTTATAACTTGAGTTTCAATTTCATCATCTATAGAATGAGGACGTGGGATAGTTGATCTCTTATGGCCTTCCAAGAAATAAATTCAGCGAAAAGCTCCATCTTTTTATATATCTGTGTAGTGTAATATTTTTTTAATTACTCCCATGCTACAGGGGGAAAAAATCTTTCTTAATTGACATTAACCTAAAGTTATGGCCCTGCTGATGTATCATATCCATTATCCAAGCTTTAAAAGTCATGTAAATGAAGATTCCAGAGATTCCTGTTTTTTTTTTCATATGAAGATAATTATTTGGGGTTTTCTTGTTGTGGGGCAGGGGGAGGGTTGTGTGTGTTTTTGTGGATTTTATTGGGTTTTCTTGTTTGTTTTTTGCTTGAGGAGAAAACTATAATTGGCATTTGATTGTAATAAATTTAGTTCTTATTGGTTAATCTTTTTTTCATTACTGTTTTATGGAGGGGTTCTTTCTTTAAAATAATTCTAGTCTCTGGGCGCCTGGGTGGCTCATTCGGTTAAGCGTCCGACTTCAGCTCAGGACATGAACTCCCGGTCCGTGGGTGTGAGCCCCGCATTGGGCTCTGTGCTGACAGTTCAGAGCCTGGAGCCTGTTTCAGATTCTGTGTCTCCCTCTTTCTCTGACCCTCCCCTGTTCATGCTCTCTCTCTGTCTCAAAAATAAATAAATGTTAAAAAAATATTTTTAAAAATAAATAAAATAATTCTAGTCTCTGTTGTTTATTCTAGTGTTTACAGGTAATTAAGAGAACCTTTCTTTAATTGATTAATCAACTGACAGATTTACTCTGACTTCATAGGTGCTGCGTGACAATAAAGGATATGTTTTAAAACAGATGGGAAGAGTAGCATGTGATGCCCCTTCCATTCTATCCTGTCTCTGAGCCACCCTGTGCTTCTGTACAAGTTTCTGACAGTCTTGTGGCTCCCAACAAGAAGTGGATTTACGCACTCCAGGAGGGTGAGTTTCACTTCTTCCCATTCCTTGTTTCTCCATGAAGCAGTGTTGACTAATTATTAGGGCAAGTATGGCCATATGGAGATGTAAATGTGGCTTTTCAGCCCTACTGCCTGATGCCAGGGATTTCATATGTCTCAAAAACTTTTTCCTGAACTTACAAATGTATATAAAATAGACCCTCCCTTTTTTGTTTCCTCTTTAACTCTTACCACATATTGACCTATTTTCATCTGGGATAGTGGAAGTTTAAATTCCATCACCAGACTCCAACCAGCTACAAAATTCTGTGCACCTGAACATTCACATTCTCATATTATTAGGGTGTTGTTTTCTGAAGAGTAGGCATAGCATCTTAAGTTACCCTAATTCTTACCTGTTTGCTTATAGTTTAGAGATAACCCTAATGCTTATTGACATTTTTTTGCAGCTATACATAAAAAAATATGCTTCTGTGATTAATCTTCAATGAAGAACCAGATACTTTCTTTTTATCTAATTGTTCATAACTTAGTATGAATCTTACTTTTTTCACATAAAGTGTTTTTTTCTGAAATTCCACTTATTAATTATTAGATATTATTTGTTCTTGACCACACTAATATATTTTTGTCACCTTTCCACCTTATAATTGAATTGTAAAAGTATAGTTTGAAGTGAATCTTAAAGATTAAGTTTTGGGGCGCCTGGGTGGCACAGTCGGTTGAGCGTCCGACTTCAGCCAGGTCACAATCTCGCGGTCCGTGAGTTCGAGCCCCGCGTCAGGCTCTGGGCTGATGGCTCAGAGCCTGGACCCTGTTTCCGATTCTGTGTCTCCCTCTCTCTCTGCCCCTCCCCCGTTCATGCTCTGTCTCTCTCTGTCCCAAAAATAAATAAATGTTGAAAAAAAAAAAAAAAGATTAAGTTTTGACTTGCTAAAACCACAGTTAGAACAACCCAGGTAGGGCAGGTAGCCTGCTCAAAACCAAAGGCTTGAGGAAGCTTAGAATAATCAGAAATATTGATGCATCATGCCAGATAAGCCCACCCTCCCAAATGGCTGATATTATGTAATATATGACCCAGAGTACAAAACATTAATCAAATAATTGTAATGGTGTGCCATTAAAAAGCATACCATTACTAAAGGATATGGATCCATGTGATACCCATGCAATAAACATCAGTCTTAACTTGTACCAAATTCTTTCTTCTTGCCTAAGATATTAAAACCACGACCCTATCACTTCAGTTCTGAAAAAAAAACAACCTCATCTTTATATTTATTAATCTACAGGAGATTTACCCTTCTTCAACAATAGAATCATACTGTTTCAGACACAGAAATATATACTCTTCTGCAAGCCACAGGACAATCAATAGAAAACTCCACTGAGTGTTTCACTGGCTATTTGCCAGTCTTTTAGAGGAAAAAAATGTTACTGATGTGCAGTATGATATCAGTTTCCTCTCTTAAGGAATATGAGAAGTTCTCCTCCAACCAACATTGACAAAAGACTCAGACATCTCACAATCTAACTTTATAATATACTCTCCCCAGGGACATCAAGAGACTTTGTGATACAAACATTTGAGAATATGTAATTAATGGTAAATTAAAAAAATCAAACTAGAGATATACTGAGTGCTGGAAAGAACAATGGAGCTTAAAAGTGACAAAACTGAAGAAATTTTTTCATACAAAATAACTCCAGGTTAGAGATACTGGGTAATATAAGTTAACAAATGTAAAGACTCATCAAAAACCACATATATTTCAGTTTGTTCAAAGTGGCCAAGCAATTTATTGTTTTCCAAAAGTTCTGCAACAACACACATAGACAAATGAGGCAAATTAAGTGAAAATATTCTGTGCATTCTGACTGGGAGTTATTTGTCTTCTTTAGTCTGGGGAATGAGATGGACAAACACATGCTAGCAGTGAAAAAATTAATGCTATCTTGCCGCTTACCTGTGATTTTTTTTTTAATCCTAAGCCTTTAAAGTGAAAATTCATGTCTCATTTTATTTGATAAAGCAGAAAGTAAATCTGTCCCATTTTATGACTCAATGATCATTTCAGAAGTCATGTTGATTTAGTTTGATTTAGAAAAAACTTAAATATTTTTATTTAAGCTTATTAGAGTATAGGGTCTGATAGTTTCTATATTCTAAAATCAAACATAAGTTTGTTATTAAAATTATCTCCTACAAAATACTTTATTTTTAAAATATAATGTACTACATAGAATTCTAGATATCTATGTTGAAAAAATTAAAAGCAAGAAGAAAGGAAAAAGAAGGGAAGAATAGGAGAGAAGAAGGAAGGAGGGAAAGAAGGAAAGGAAGGAAGGAAGGATGAGGTATTTAGGATGTAGGTTTTACCCACATTTTCCAGACAGCTAAAAACATTCATTTAGTTCATTACTTGCAACTTGATTTGTTTTATGATACCACAGGATGCCAAGACACAGTGCAATCAATTTCAACTTGTATAATTTACATGTCACCTGCAGTCTTTCAGAAAACCCACTCTAGGCAAAACTGGCTAAAACTGTGTTAGGTCAAGGACTCCCCAACATTTCTCACATTTCCTAAGAGACTTAATTCCTCACAGCCATCTTTTTGACCACAGTCCATTGGATGCCAGACACTCGAAATGATGGTGACAACAGGATAGATGAATCATTATAGTGAAATAGTTGGCATTTATATGTGTTCACGGTATGTTTGGTCCTCTATAGGCATACTTTTATTAACTTATTTCAGAAACCCTATGAGAAAATTACTATTATTATTTTCATTTAACATGTGAGCACATTGAAGTTTTGACAAGTTAGAAGTTTAGCAAAGGCAGAATGTTTAACGGTATTTTTTAGTCTCCATCCCGGAATCTAAAATGCTAGGTTCTGGGGCGCCTGGGTGGCTCAGTCAGTTAAGCCTCTGACTTCACCTCAGGTCATGATCTCACAATTCATTAGTTCCAGCCTCAGTCTGTCTCTGTGCTGACAGCTCAGAGCCTGGAGCCTGCTTCAGATTCTGCATCTCCCTCTCTCTGCGTTCTACCCCCACTCACACTCTGTCTCTTTGTCTCTCTCTCTCTCTCAAAAACAAATAAAATAAAGATTTAAAAATAAATAAATAAATAAATAAAAAATAAATAAATAAAATTTAAAAATATTAGGTTGTGATACTTATTTCAACAAAAATAAGACACAAAAGTTCTATATAGATGTTGAAAGAATAATGGCAGCTGTCTTTTCTAATATGTTAGCAACAACTTCATAGAACAGGATGTACACATTTACTCTAGATCTTGGAATGTGAGTAGTTATGTGAAGAGTGGGCTAAAATTTTGTGATTCTCAACATTCTAATACCTACTGTAATTCAGCCACATGTTATGGTCTTAAAAATAAATTGCTAGCACTTATTTAGTACTTACTGTATACCAGGAAAATGTATAAATGTTTTACATAATTTAATTCCCGTAACAGCTCTATAAGGTATATGTTGTCATCATTCCTGATATGTAGATGAAGAATAATAAAGGTTAAGTAATTTTGAAAAATAATATAGCTAATTATTTATAGAGACCATCTACTCCAGATTCTCATATGTCACTATGGATTTAAGAGGGGAAAGTTAACAATATGCAGAGTACCTTGCATCAGGAAGATGTAGTATTAAGTTTATTGGAAATTACAGAGAGTAAAAAAAGCCCAGTGCAACTGAAAAAAATACAGGAATTATATGTGAATTACAAAGAAACTTGTTTTTATACAAATATTATATAAAAAAATCCAGTATGACTTACTGGATATTGGAATACCATAATGTCTATAGACATACATATAAAAATAAATGTTATTGATAGTCATCACATAAATAAGGATTGTGGGTGGAAGAAATCATTAGGTCTCTTACAAAGGAAATATAAACCCTTATTTTGAGGAGCCATTAAGTTACGTGTAATATGCAATAGCATGAATAGGGTGTGTGTGTGTGTGTGTGTGTGTGTGTGTGTGTGCGCGTGTGCGTTACTACATTCTGCATGAATATGAAAGGAAGAGAAAGAAGATGTTGATGAAAATGAAAAAAAAGACCTAAGATAGTTTCTCTTTCTTTCTCTCTATGGGGGTTAATTGGACATCTGTTCCAAGGGACCAAGCATAGAACTCAATTATGTCAGAGGCCATAGAACTAAGCTTGACTTTGCAGTGGATGAAATGGAATATACAACTATATTTGAGGCAACCTGAAGGGAAGGGTCACATCATTTGTTCACTGATATGTTCCTAAAACTTAACACAGTGCTCAGCACTTAAAATATGTAAACACAAAAATTAATGCATTCCCAAGAAGTAAAACAAGTTTGAAATTCAGAAATATGTTTCCTGCTGCTATACTCTAGAATAATTAGGTTGGAAAACAGGTGAATCTGTGTCATTCTTTAGTCAGTATGACTGAACAGAACAATCACAATGTTCAATTCTGTTAATATAATCATATTCTTGAGCTTTCTTCTGACATAATGTTATACACAGAGATACACAAGTATAACTTTTGTATATAATTAAATTATTTTAGGGGCCCCTGGGTGGCTCAGTGGGTTAAGTATCCAACTTCATCTCAGGTCATGGTCTCGCAGTCCATGGGTTCAAGCCCTGCATCAGGCTCTGTGCTGACAGCTCAGAGCCTGGAGCCTACTTTGGATTCTGTCTGTCTGTCTGTCTCTCTCTCTCTCAAAAAAAATAAACACTGAAAAAATTTCTAAAAATATTTTTAAAAATTTTAAATGTGAATGCTTAAACATACATATATTTTAATAGAAATATTTTATGCAGATTGAAACATAATTTAAATAAAGGATAATTGTAATAAAACAATTCAGAGAATGATGTTTACATTAGCTTGGTTATATTATTGTATGAATAACATATACCAAAAATTAAATTTCAAAGAGGAAAGGAGTATTAATCGATAAACATAAAAATTAATAGGTTGATGTTCAATTTTTCTCAATTTCTGATGTGTTATTCAGTATGACTATTTTCCATATTTGTTTTCTTCCTAGTCATTACATATTCAAGAATAAAATATCTATTTTTACTCCTTTCTCACCCCTAATAATTGGCAAAAAATTTGAAAAGAAACCTACTATCTAATTCCCACAGTTGATAATCCTTACAGATTTCTTTTGCCTCTGCTTATGTCATGCTTCTTCCTGAGGCTGAATTGTGTATAGAGGGATCAATTACAGAGAAAAGCTGGAATGACAGTCTAAGTCTTCTGTGGCTTGATTATATCTAAAGTTTCTTAGTTAAGTCAGTGAGACACTCCCTCCAGGCATGGATCATTGTATCATGAGCATCATTGGAAGAGAAAGAAAGACAGGAGGGAGAGAGAGGGGAGAAGGAGCAATGATCCTTGCACTTACTGTATAATTTGGTATCTCTACCAACAGTGGACACCCGATAATTTTTAAATAGGTCACAGATGTTTGTTTCTGCTTAACATCATTGCTTAGAAAAAAACATATTAAGACATATTCAATATGTAAACAGTGTTTAAATCATGCTCCCTTTTTGAGGATACTGAAAGATAAAGAACAGTTATGTATATAGTGATGTAACCCTATACATGTATATATATATATATATATATATATGTATATATATATATGTATATATATCTTCCAGAAGTTTTCAGAAATTTTTCTATATCCTAAAATAAGAGATAAGTTAATGGACAATTTGCATGTTAGATTTTCTAGTTGTATTTATCATTAAAATATTGTTTAATTCAGCTTTATTCGTTACATGTTTTATGAATTTTAAAAAACATTTTATATTATATTAAATGAAGTCATTTAAAGTTGTATAAAGTCATTTTCAGTACTAAGCCATTTTATTATTGACACTTTCTGAAAGTAAAATAAGTGAACCATAAATAAAAGCACAGAAATATCACACATAGACATTAAAATAAATGAATTGATTATCATGGGTAAAAATGAATAAAAAAAAGAAAAGAAAACTACTAAAATCAGGGAAACCTGATGGTTTCTATTTCTTTGCATCATAAAAAGCTTTTAGCAAAGTACCTGGCTTCCTGATCTTGACAAAAACCTTATTCAGAAAATGGGAAACTACAGCTAGCAGCTTATGTCAGTCAGAATGAGAATATGAGACAGAAAAACTCCAGCTGTTGTGTATATTATATTTGTAATGAGATAATTTGTTATGGCTTATTCTTTACCACAGCAGTCACCTAATTCAGACAATGGCTAATGGATGTCAGAATTCTGGTAAGAGATCCAAAGACTCAAGTAACATGAAAATTGAATTCTATTAGTTTATTAGACTCTGAAATGATAAAAAATATTTTAAAAGGCTTATGAATGATTGAGGTTATCCAAACAGTGTCAGCCTATTAATGCTGTAAGTCTTCTATAACAAAAAGCTTTGGATCTATAATACTGTATTTGATACCACCTGGGATCTAAAATTTGCAGAAAGAATTACATCTAAAAATTCCAAATGCAGTTGACTTCAAAGATTGAACCTAAGATGAACTTGAAATCTTAGGTAACTGGATAATTTGTTCCACTTCCTTTCCTCTGATGCTCTAAAAAATGAAATATTTTAAAATATGTTAGACAGTCTTTAAAGCTCAATTTAAAAACTGTTTTCCCACAACTAAGATAATAGTCTCGAGGATTCAAATGTGAAGTTCAGCCACTTGACTATAACAAATACAAACAGTCATTTTGTGTGTGTGTGTGTGAAATAAAGTATAAGTAAGTGACCAGTGAAGACCAATTCAAACCAATAAGATAGAAATAACTATATAGGTTTATATATAAAATTAATTACATTAATTATGAAAAACATTGTTCATGTTAGCAGATAATCTGCTTAACCTACTAACAAATATATAAAAACATTTCCTTATGCTCTTAGGATAATTTTGTTTGTTTAAAAATACCAAATTTACAGAACAATTTGTTGAAGGCAGCTATTATATTCAAATACTTTTATTAGTAAAGATTTATTCTGTTTTTGTATCTGATCAATCATGGTATGTAAAGGACTTATGAATATTCTCTTCCAGTCATGGAACGCTTACCAGACTTACAAAGTATTAACAAGTCTAATCTTTTGTAAGATTTTTTTTTTATATAGCATATTCTTCTACATGCAAGAATACCTTGCAGATAAGACAAAATTAGAATTGCTCATACAGGTCTGGCTTTGTCAGAATATTGTATGAGAACTAATTAGCCAAATTATTTGTTTGTCTTAAATATTAATAGAACTTGGATATGAAGTTCTATGGTTGGAATTATATCCTAAGATTATATGTTTATATGTAAAGAGACAGAAGGTCTTCTGATGGCCACAGAACAGGAAACAGACTCCATACCCACAAACATGATCTGAGAGTGCCCCCTTGAAAAGGGTAAGTAATATGAAGTAATATATTGAAATGGGACTCAATAAATATTTCCTGGATGAATGAATAAATAAAACTCCTGTGTGAAGATTTTATACACAAATGTATAAATCAATCACTCCATAATTCTTATGTGATAAACTCCATGAAAAGCATCCTATAGGATTACTTATACTACATATGTAGTGGTTTCATTTAAAAAAGTTACACAGTGCTATAAATGTTGAAAGTGGAGTCACAATTACTCTTCCTCATATATCCTATGATGTCCGATACATGCATTTCTGCTACAACTCAATGTACAACAAAATTACTGGAAAATTTTGTGTTCTGCAAATTTCCAGTCTAAAAATATCAGGACTAATGCCTAAAATGGGTTTGGAACCGTTC
Organism: Herpailurus yagouaroundi; assembly: GCF_014898765.1. NCBI lineage: Eukaryota > Metazoa > Chordata > Mammalia > Carnivora > Felidae > Herpailurus > Herpailurus yagouaroundi. The sequence goes on from NW_024412405.1 coordinate 40,321,122, forward strand.
ACTCAAAAATTATGTGATCATATAACCATAACACTATGAAAAACAATAATTATCCTAGAAGAAATACTAGCATAGTTAAAACATGGTAACTTTCTAGTGGATGCAAAAATATTCAGTAAACATAAGACACATTTAAAAAGATAAATGGCTATCATGAAGAATGTAGGCTGCTGAGTTCTGGAAACCAAGGCAAAATACACAAAGAGGAGGGAGATCTTCAGAATAAACATTCTAAAGTCAAAGGAGGCCAAAAGAGATTCCAGGAAGAACAAGGCATAAATGCCATTTGTCTGTATGGTATACAGCCTTCTTCTGATTCTTCATTGCTACTTGGTGGTGCCAATTTTTTTTTTTTTTTTAATTTCTTTAATGTTTACTTTTGGGAGAGAGAGACAGAGTGGGAATGGAAGAGGGGCAGAGAGAGAGGGAGACACAGAATCTGAAGCAGCCTCCAGGCTCTGAGCTGTCAGCAACAGAGCCCCATGCGGGCTCCAACCCATGACCTGTGAGATCATGACCTAAGCTGAAATCAGATGCTTAACCGACTGAGCCATCCAGGCGCCCCTTGGTGGTGCCAAATATTAATGTATGGGGACAAATGGTACGTGAACCAAAATGACATTTCATTCCTTCACTTTGTTTCTTGTTTACCATTTACATAAAACTAATCAGCATTATGGAAACACTCATTGTAGAAGTACATAATTTACTTTGTCCTTATAGTATATTAATGTGGATTTGCTGATTTTCTCCCTGATAGAAATTAGCACATTTTTAGACATTAAATGGAGGCAATTTTGTTTCACCAAAGAGCAAACTATGAATTTTATTTTGTTGATCCTATATCAATTTTAATATTCAAATAAAAACAAACATTTCTTATATGCCCAGCCTTAGAAAAGATTATAAAATTATAATTTTTAATGTTATGCTTAGACTATAATGTTATTTTTCTACTAAAAATCATTAGCAAATAAAAGTGATAATATTTTTTGGAGAGTTACTTGTTTTTTAGAGATGTTTCATATTCATCTGACAAGATACTACAATAAAGAATGATATAAGCATAGGCTTCAATGACAGATGCATGATTAACTCTGAAAAGAAACGTTCTTAGAAAAAAATTGCTGTCTTTTTGGATTTTATAATGAATCAGGTTTTTTCTAAAAAATTTTTTATTGGTTGCAAAGAAACACTTCTGATTTCCATTACATATTCATTTTTCTACGTATTATATTTGCCTGTCCCCCCACCCCAAATTTCTACCTCACTGTCTTTCACTCTCAATTTATAAATTCATTGCTGTAACCACTGAATGTATATCTGATGAGTAGGTCTAGAGACATGTTTTCAGTTAAACTGAATGGTAGAACACAAACAAACAAAAAGCATAAACTTTTCTGTAGCTGAAAAGATAACCTCTCAATTTGAAAATAATAATGAGCACAAATTCTTAATTGACCGAAATTGTTAAAAGTTCATTCTCACTTTAAAAAAATTTTTGACCATATTTATTTTATATAAAATTATTTTCATTTATTATGGAAAATCTATTACATAGTTTTAAATTATTTAGAATCTTTAAATTGTTAATAATCTTAGGAGTGCTTAGTAATAAATGTTCCATACATACATACATGATTTAACAAATATATGGATGGGAAAATTAGATTCACCAGATAGCTATGCAGTAAGTTTTTCATATGCTTATTTCATGCTACTACAGTACTTTATCCTTTTCTTCCATTATTTTCCCACCACCAGCTCTACCAGGGTATCATTTTAGCTGGTAAATGTTTATAAATGTAGTATAACTAAATTGTTTTCCAAAGACGTATGAGTATTTTCATATGCATCCTCTTTAATATGTTTAGAATACTTTTTACATGTCTACTTACACATCAGTAAGTAGCACCAGTAGCTGTGTTTTCGTCTATATTGAGAATTTGCCCTAAAAGACTAAATATGTAAACAATTGTCATGGTTCAATTTGTAACTCTCTTCATCATGAACAATGTATGGATTAGGGATGGATAAAGGCATCTAGATCAATTCAAGCTGTGAGATCAGAGAAGATATGGAAAACCATCAGTTTTATACATTGTCAAATTAAATACGTCAATTTCGGGGAATTTTGGTTCGGTAGCCTTAGTTGTTCAATTTCTTTGAAAAAGACAAGTTTTATTGATTAGGCATCATAGTCAGGGGCAAGCCCAAAAAAAGTGCCAATTGATTTTGTAAGAAATACTATGGAGAGTGAGTCACAACTTCAGCTGAAGGTTAGTCAATACAGATGAAGCAAATGTTTGGAGGTACAAAGTCTCTTATGTGAAGACAGAGGAGGAACTAAAACTTTAATTTGTGTTTTGAAAGGCTCTCTGAGATTATTTTGTTCTATGTATTTCTTAAATATTTAACGTGACAACAAATACATCAAATATATTTGTTTTTCTCAAATTTCTTCCTGTTAAATGTGTTAACTGCTACACCAAAAGGTAATTTGACCACATGTTTAAATTAATTCTATTAGTGAGTAGCAAATAGAGGATTATTTTATAGCTTAAATTCACGAACATAGACTATAGATTGCAATATTCTGGTTTCAAATTTAGGCTTTACATCATATGACGATTTAAATTTGGATCAGATACTTCATCTCCCTGAGACTTAGTTTTCTTATTGGAACAACTGTAAAAGCAACAACAAAATGGTGCTAATCATAATTACCATACATGTTTGTTTTGAGAATAAAATAACTTTCTAGTAATGGTAATACTTTCATAATGCTTATTATTTTCCAGAAACTTATTTTTGTGTGTTGTATGTATATGCATGTGTATGTTTGTTTAACCCTATAGGTAGGTACCATTTTCTCCAATGTGCAAATATTGAAATTAATAAACGGAATTGTCCCAGTCTCAAACAACCAATATTTGGAGAGGCAGGAAGTGAACACAGAGGCTGGCTCCAGAGTCTGTCAAGTTTCCCACCAGAAAACTAATTTTATTAAGGACCTTACTTATGCCAGAAAAAAATTAAGTGCTTAATAAATGTTGGTTCAAAAGATCAGGAAAAGATAGAAGAATTCTGGGGACATGGAAACATGGTAACCTGATCATATGTTTCTCTCCCTCCACTTTCACTTTGAATCCATTTTTCTTTCCTGATTCAGAGGATTCCAAGGGTTCTTAGGCAGCTGTCTGCATGGGAGAACCTGGGTTCTGAGGGGCTTTACGCCATTGTAACTGGTATGTCTGGTCTACTCAACATGCTGATGAAAGAATTTAAAGATGGAAGGCAGCAGATCCAGAGAAGGGCTGACCATCAGAAAGCTGTACCTTCCCAAATGAAAACACTATTGTTGTTGTTGTTGTTGTTGTTGTTGTTGTTGTTGTTGTTACTCTATTTCAAGGTGTGTGTGTGTGTGTGTGTGTGTGTGTGTGTGTGTGTGTGTTATTCCCAGTTTTATTTTACTGGGTTTGTATTTATTCTAATTGATAGAGGCTGGAGTTACCTAGATCATTTGTAATTTTCCTTGGTTGACTCATCAGGGCTCACTCAGGCATGATGGATGGTATTGGCAAAACAGATGGTCAAAGGCAAACTGTTTCTATATCTGTGTTATTTTCCACACACACACACACACACACACACACACACACACACACCCTGAAATAATACAGTAACTGAATAAATGGAACATAAGTGCCAAATAAGAAATCTTGACATGGGAGGCAAATACTATATAGAAAATTCTAATACTGTAGTTTTTTAAAGTCAAAGCTAACAAGAACTTAGTGTAAGACACATTATTATTTTTTGTAATTAATCCTAAAAGAGAATAACTCTTTCCATTTAAACTGTGACATGTCATCAACTATAAGATTCATTTCAATTTCAAAGAGGTTAAAATGCAAAAAAAAAAAAAAAGTCCAAGATTAAATAATGCATGGTAACTTGTTAGCATTATCTTTTTTTATTGAATGCAGAGTAACTTAGGTTATTTATGGACAGGAAAGGTGAAGAAAGGAGGACAATTTTTTTCAAAAGTTTCAGTTGAGAAGGGCGATATTTAAGGAGGAAAGTAGGAAAGTGATATCATTTTAAAGATTTCAATTTAAGATAACTAGAGCACATAATGATGAAAACTGTATCTTGACTTCAGAAAGAATTATAATCTTATTTTGAAGAAATAGTAGACTATTTGTATAATTAATAGTATAAAAACTAGTAAATTCCAGAAGTCATCTGATAATAATGAATTATAGCTCACTTTTTGCTATTTCTTTTTAAACTGAATTTGTAAATATGAAATATATTGTACTTTTTTAGTTTAAATGTAAAGTATGAGGTGGAAAGGAATTCTAAAAACTAAAAATTAAAAATACAACAATCTTGGTAAAACTGTATCCTTGTGTGTTGAAAGTTGCATAAAAAGTTTTATTTTCTAAAATTAAAAATTATTCTTAAACATGGTAATAAAAATTATATTTTCCAATTATTATGGCTATAAAATGTGCCAACATTAATTATTCCTGAAAATAATAGTCATCAAATTAATTATGTTTAAGAAAGGCAAAGTTATCCATCAACAGTCTTTATTTCATATCGATTTAGTGTTTTTGAAAGGATACCATTCTTTCTAAAACTGTTTATTCAACTAGTCCAGCAAAGCAATTATTTTTTGGTTGTAATTGCTTTGGTTAAACTGATCAGTCATGATTCATCTTATTTCACTTGTTCACTTTTGTTTTAATATAATTTTCTTTATATTTTATGTAATACTTATCTATTATTTCATTACTGTCATCACTGGAAACAAGCTATTGCGATCCTGTACTATTTCACCAAGTTTTATTTTGCCTTATATTTTCCCAGACATTTCTTCACATGGAAGTAGAGCAGGTGGATATGATTATTACCATTTTTAAGATGCAGATAGTGCAACACAAGCATGTTACCTAATCTTCTGAGAAGCGAAAATTAGCACCCACATCTTTGAACTCTTTATTTATTTTTTAGCCACCTTAAAAGATACTGTCAAGTTATACAACAGCGTATTTCAAGTTTGGGTGTATATATAATTAGGTTGCAAACACTTGAAGTCAAGGATATGTTTTCTGTTTTTTTCTTCAGTTTTCTTTTGACAGCTGAATGATGTCATGCAATGAAAATAGAACTGGCCAAGTCATATTGATAGGCCTGCACATCACTATTCTATTTATGTCACAGATGTGTTTCAAACATTGATTTGATTGGAATCCAGAACACTTTTTTAAAATATAAATAATATTATCACTGATATATTGGTTTACTTAAGTCATTAAATATCTCAGAGATATAATAGTGAGGTCTGTAATTTTTTTTTTGCCTCATTAGGTTTCTTTTCTCAATGATTTCTGTATCTTTGTACTATTGCAACATAAAAGGCAACTTACCCCCTATTTTCTTCCTTGTTACCTCAAACTAAAATTCAAGATTAACTTGTAATCATCAGTTATCAAAGCCAAATACATTTGAGAACCAGGTCACTTTTTTTTTCTTTCTTTACTTTCTCCTTTGTTCTGGTCCACCATGGAAATTTGTGATTGAATAATTCTTACAAATGCCAGTAGTATTGAACACTTAAATGATCCAGGATGAAATTATAGTCTATTCACTGATATTTAAAACACATGCTGACTCCAGTACACCTGTTGCTTAGAATAGGATGTATATTATGTATAAAGCTACTCTTGGACTATTTTATCTGTGAACCGTGTTTCCTAATAAGCCACTAGAGAACAAAATCTGCTAAGTCTCTAAACAACTTCCTGAATAAGACGTCTAATGATGTTTGCAGTAGTAGCTGCTTTTATCAGGAAATCAGTGCCTTGTTCTAAATATGATTGTACTGCTGAAGGGATATGTGTTGCTCTTTAGACATAGACCTGTGATGGGAAGGGGGAAAGAAAAGACCTAAGGAACAAGTGTTTACTTCACTCTCCCACAGTACTACACTGTGTACTGCCTCAAGCTTTACTCCCCCAGGTTGTATGTTGGTTACTATGGGAGAACGTTGGGCCCATACCTATGTTAAGGTGGAGTCTCTCCACATCCATTATATCTAGGCACACATTTGACTATTCTAGTGTACAAAACTTGACAAAGAAACAAACTGGCTTTGATAATATCAACACATTGCTCCAGTGTGAATTCTTCCTGGAGCTTTGTTGGAATTCATATATGAACAAAGGATTTTAATTTTGTCAGAAAACTCAACCAATATGAATCTGAAGGATTTGCTCCACAAATGTCTCATTTCAATGATAAAAACATTATAATGTCAATTGCTAGATATGGGAATTTTTTTTATATATCAGAATAGTTTCCTGATATCACAATACCAGAGTACGCTAGTGGAATTTTTATCCAAGGCTTAGAAGAAACTCTCTTCTTGCCTGACTCCAAATTAATTCATTGGTTCTTTTATTATATAGTGGTGAATGATTCTGTGTTCTACGAAGTTGGCAGAATTTTTTTTTCATAAAAAAACTTTAGTATTCTACTTAAGATAATAATAAACAATTAGCTATTACCCTCTGCCTGTGAGATTCATCGCTTTTAACTGTTGGGAACAAATTGGAAATTCTTCCCTATTTTAGAAGAGAAAAGAAGTACAGTTTTATCTGCAATCAAGCTTAGTAAAAATGACAGTCACTGCCGTTGTTGTTGTTGTTTTTTTCCTCCCTAAGTGACCTGCCTTTTTTGTACCCTACCTGTTGACAGTAAAGACACTGAATTATACTCCTTTGTTTTTCTTTTGGGATACTGAGGAGATGACTTCCGTGCTAACAAAAATTCTACAAAATAGAAAAATGAGAAATTATCAAGATATAGTGCAACATAAAAAGTATGAAGAAACTCACAGGTGTGTTGTTCCCTTGTTATAATTATAAGCATTATTGCATGGGAATAAAACAATCTCAGCCTTACTAAGCCATACTCTCAGAGTAAAGGTCTGTTAAACCCTTATGTTTAAATGAAGGAAGGATTTTTTTTTTAATTTACATCTAAGTTAATTAGCATATAGTGCAATCATGATTTCAGGGGTAGAATCCAGTGATTCATCCCCTATATATAACACCCAGTGCTCATCCCAACAAGTATCTTGAAGAAATGATTTTTCAAGTGGCAAATGTCTAAGAAGCCTCCTTGACCTAATATGGCAAGGTTATTCAAAGTTCTCTGGAACCTTGTTTTATCTCTAATTTGTTTCCCCAACACTTTCAGATCAAGATTCTATTATATAAACACTGAAAATCTTGGAAAATGTCAGAGAAATGCCTTATACATATTCATATAAGATAAACTTAGTTGTTCATATTTGGCTCTTCTATCATATGTCTCTGCCCAAGATGGCCTTTATTTTCTCTTGCCTCAATGAAATAACTCAGGGGCAATTTCACAGTGCTATCTTTAAGCCAGTGGCTATTAAGATGCTTGTGGTGCAGTAGTATCCAAACCTGTTCTGTGGAGCCTTGGACCCACTAAAATGAATCAATGTTCCAAAACATTGCTTATAATATCAACATTTGGTGGTGTGGTAATGAAAAAAAATACCCAAATGTGCTGTCAAATTTTAACACATCAGAGACCATAACATGTAACTTAAACTACAAGGTTATTTTGCTTTTGTGCATTCCCCAACAAAGTTCCCCCTACTATCTCTGTGAATATATTTGAAGATCTTATAATATGTAGTGATTAGTGAAGTTGAAGCTCTTCCCTAATCTTTTAATGTTTTTCAATTCCTGTGTGAGCCTTTTAACACCTTCAAAATTAACCATAAAGTCCTTTATTGAAGTATTCACCTAATGCACCCAATTAAATAGTAAATAAAGCTGAGACATAAGCCTTAAATAAAGCTAAGACATAAGCCTGTTGCTTATTCTTGTCAACAGTTAATGGTCAGTTTTACATCTACCAAATACAAATAGGGTAGTCTTTATGTATAAAAATTACATGAGCAGTTTTAGCTTTTCTCATTCATTGATGTTATTAGAAAAATGATATAAATTTGAATGTACAAAGTATATTTGTTTTAAATTATTGCTTTCATAATTTTTGTATACGAAGGTCTCTGTAAGAAGTTTTGCTTGGAAAATTAGGCATCAATCTTTATATGGGAGGGAGGGGGAATGGTGCCATAGTAAAAAGAAAACTAAAAGAACTGGAGTGAAGAAGCTTTGATCTACCTCTGCCTCTAATGTCACTCCTTTTGTGGGCTTGGGAAGTTGCTTTTTTAGAACAGGCACAGTTAAAATAAGACATAATGTGGCCTTGCTACTTAGGCATTAGCAGTCTGAAGTTGTAGCTGTTTCAGGATCAGGCTATTCATTCTGAATGAGGCAATATTATAAATGGTGTCTTTTTCTATTAAATTGATTTACTAAGAAATAAGTGCAGGGCTCCTGGATGGCCCAGTCAGTTAAGCGACCAACTCTTGATTTTGGATCAGGTTATAATCTTAGGGTTTGTAAGTTCCAGCCCAGCATCTGCGCTGTCAATGCAGAACCTGCTTCGGAGTCTCTCTCTCTGCCTCTCTGTCTCTCTCAAAAGAAATAAATAAACTTTTAAAAAAATAAATAAGTGCTTTTTTTTCTTGAATGATTCTCAAATTTCTTTATGTAGATTTAATCAATTTTATTTATTTTTTTTTTAATTTTTTTTTTCAAACGTTTATTTATTTTTGGGACAGAGAGAGAGAGAGCATGAACGGGGGAGGGGCAGAGAGAGAGGGAGACACAGAATCGGAAACAGGCTCCAGGCTCTGAGCCATCAGCCCAGAGCCCGACGCGGGGCTGGAACTCACGGACCGCGAGATCGTGACCTGGCTGAAGTCGGACGCTTAACCGACTGCGCCACCCAGGCGCCCCTAATCAATTTTAGTATTTATCCAGCTATAGCTATGGAGGACAAACTTCAAGATGACTAATAAAACCCAAAGTTTCATAGCTGACAGATAAGGAAGACTGCAGTTTGGACAAGCCCTCAGAGTATAATGTGGGAAGAGAACTACTGGGGGAGAGAAAGCATGTGATTGCAGCCACAGTTATTGAGGAGATTGGCCTTTTAGGCAGTTTTTTCACAACTTGCCCTATTTTAAGATAAAAGTGATTATTTGATTTAAAGAACTAAATTGGGAGAATATTATATAACACTGTGTTAAAAAGGCATATAATTCTTGATAAAATTATTGCACATTTTTGAGACAGGCATTTAAGGCAACCATCTAGGGTCATATTGTCTATCTCCTGTGTGGCCTACTGACACAAAGTGATGACAAAATCTTTTGTGTTACTCCCAAAGGGCTAAGAACTTCTAACTAAGAAATCCTAACTCTCATCAAAGCTGCTTTCTTTACAAGTAGTTAGTTGACCTCTAATGCACTCATTGTTTGTTTGTTTGTATTCAGTTGAAAAAGAAAGAAAGACAAAAGAGAGAGAGGGAAGAACAAAAGACAGAGAGAGAAAGAGAAAAAGAAAAGAGAAAAGGAAAGGGAAAGGAAAAGGAAAAAGAAAACAAAAAGGAAGAAAACAAGTCTGTCATCCTAAATAATAGGATGTATATCAGGAATATTTAAGAACTTGAGCTTTTTACTGTAAGTCAATATTTCAATTAAAAATAAATTAGTCCTTGACAATAGAACATTTGAAAAATATACTTTGTTATGTACTTTACTTAAAATACTATATCAACAATTAAGAAAAAGTTGACAGAATAAATCAGTGTTGAAATGTATCTTAATAGGTTTTCTTCTGGCTTGTTTGAGGGTTTCCTTCTTCTTCAGTGCTAAAGTGTGAATATTTTATTCTTTACTAGCAGTCCCACTTCCCACTCTCTTCCTCTTTAAAGTGACTGCTTTTAATCTACACTAGGCAAGAAATCCTTATAATCAAAGTTGTTGTCATGGGCAAAATACTGAGTGAAAAGGCTGTGAGTAAATATGTAAGGACTTATTTTATTAGTAAGGTCCACAGAATTAAAAATACCAATAATAACTTTATTTGAAATTTTTATTGTTTATTCAAAAATATTTCCTAAGTAATTGGAACTGATTGTAACTCTAGCACAGTGTAATGAAAATTTTCCAAATGCTCCATATGACCTTTCTCTTATTCACAGACTAGTTTTTTTTTTCTCCACCTCCATGTTGCTAACCATAATTCTGACTCTGCCAGAGTAGAGGGAGAAGAGTGAGAAAATATTTTACTCCAGTGGTACCATCTCAATGCGGCAAGTATTTAAGGTAGACTCACCCTGTCATGATATTTTAATTTTGTATTTTCTGTAAGTGCTGATGAGGCATTTTCCTCTAGCTGACTATTCCCCTCTCAGCTACTGTTGTTTTCCAGAGATCAAGTCTATACCAATTCTCCGTTTTTTGGGATTCCATAATCATATCCCTTAAGCGGTTCCTTCGGCAGATTATAAAATGAGTTAAGCTGTTTTTTCCCCCATGTTGTATCTGTCTGTATTTTCTTGGGCTCACCTTGAATCAAATAAACTATAGGAGAGAAAGCTATTCCCCAAACAGCGATTTTACCTAGCTCCATTTCTAAAACATCTAGATAGCTCTTTTCTTATTCTCCAGATCAGGAATCAGGAAAGTAGCATTCACCAGCCAAATCCAGTCTACTGCCTATTTGTGTAAAGTTTTATTGGTATACATACCATTTATTTATATATTGTCTGTGCCTGCTTTTTCACTATAAAGGCAGAATTGAATAGTTGTGACAGAAATCATATGGCCTGCAAATCTAAAATGTTTACTATATAGCTATTGCTGAGCCTGCTCAGACACTGAGGTTGAAATTAAACTTTAGTCCAGTGTATTCTGAAAATATCCCAGGGCACATAATGAGCCTTCTGGATGAGCCCACTGAAGATTCATTGGGAGGACTATGGACACTAAGTAATCCTCTCCAAACATCATCTTCTCATATTCTCTTTCTCCACTATGTGAGTTTTGAACAGTGTTTTAGATACTTGCTTTGGTTTATCCAGAGGGTCATCTATGTTAGAACTTATTTTAACACCTAATATTTAGTAATTTAACACTTGACTAGAAACCTCCAGATTGATATCTTGTTACCAAAAAAAGTATTTAGTAAGATAAACCACTTCTTACCTCTCACTTTGTACCTATTTAACCCTATTGGAGTTTTTTGTGAAGAGCCAATTATGCTTTGTTATCTTTTTTCTAAAATTTTCCAAATAGAGTTCTAAATTTTCCAAATCATCATTCACATAGAATGAAGAATGACCTATTTGTAGAATTAAAGAAAATGATAGAGAACAGATGCCTCAACCAATTACTTTTTAATGTTTATTTATTTTTGAGAGAGAGAGCACAAGTAGGGGAGGAGCAGAGAGAGAGGGAGACACAGAATCTGAAGCAGGCTCCAGGCTCTGAGCTGTCAGCACAGAGCCCAATGTGGGGCTTGAGCTCAGGAAACAAACCAAGAGATCATGACCTGAGCCAAAGTCAGACACTTAACCGACTGAGACACCCAGGCCCCCTTGCTTTCTCTATATTGTGTCTGCCTAGTCTAACTAACAGTGGATGGTATCCTCAGGTCTTTCTCCATTTTTAAGGATATGTGGTCAGACTCTGTACATTTTACAGGAAGATCTAGAGACCAGTTCTCTAATCTTCTCCAGGTGAGAAATGCGTGTGAAGGACCCTTCTGGGCATGTTTCTATGTTGTAGTCATACACATCCCATCAGGTGGTTCATCTAAGAATCAAGATTTGAAAGGAATGTAACCAGGATAGGTTCTCTAAACTGTTCTTATCAATAATAAGGCTGATCTTTAAATCTCTGTTTGCTATTTTGCTTCTTATTTTGGTCTGTACTCAAAGGAGTCATTTCACAATTTAACATAGCCTTAGTAGTAGTAAATAGAAGAAACTCTCAATTAGAGTCAGCTCTTACTTTCATTATTATAAGCCATAGGCTCTGCTTTTATATGTTAGAATTTGAAATTAGCAAAGGGAAAATATTATTCAAGATGAATTTAAGTATTTTCTTCCTTTACCTTTTCTCTCCCCTTAATCTCTCTTTGCTTTAAGCTTAATATTTTTAAAGTAATTTTGGAAGATTTTTAAGTCTTCTAGACTGAATAAGTCCTGACTAGCTTTCACTTGAAATTTCTAAGATCACCAAAGGCTACAATTTGAATATTATAAATGAATATGTTACACATGAACATATATATATATATATATATATATA
>NW_024412405.1:40333801-40392558 GCF_014898765.1 Herpailurus yagouaroundi
AGAGAGAGAGAGAGAGAGAGAGAGAGAGAGAGAGACCCTGAAACAAAGAGGTTGACATCATATGTTCCTGGTAGACATGAATTTCATTATTTATTGCTGCAAGTAGTGTCTTACACCTTAGGGCATTTTATGCAATTTAGCACATTACAAATTGCTGTTTCCAAACAATTTTTTTTAATAAACTTAAAATTAAAGCCAGATAAATGTTAAGGTTTTGGAAAGTTGACAGTGCATTCTTATAAATTGCTGACCTTTTTTTGTGCTTATCTGGAATAAAATGGATCTAATAATCTCTTGATTGCTTGCAAATCTCTAAATCTAGTCACTGCAGAAAGAAGTGAACATTGGCTCAATCAATATCTTATCCCAATATGACTGACAATAACACTAACTTTTATCTAGGAGAAAAAAAATAAAAATAGTTCATGTATTTGAGTTGCCTGAACTACTTTATTCACAGCTAGCGTCTCTCTTTTGAGATGCTTTGTGTCTTACCAAATTGCCTAAATACTTTCTAGAATAAAGTAAGACACACACATATGCTCACATGCACACAATCACATTTGTTTCCACACAAACTGAATAAAATAGGCATTAAAAGAATGCCTCTAACAGCAATTTAGTTCACACAAGGAAGACCCTTCAAAGAAAAATATAATAAAAAGCATCAGCGTTGTATGTCCCAGTTTTAAAATTTTATGTTGCTATCTTAAGGTTCATTTGAAAAATTCTCTTTTACTATCACTCAAACAGTTTTTTGAAAGTGAGGCAAGAGTTACATAATGAAATAACAAAACAAAAATACATTGAATCTTTTCATCTCAGAGCCATAGGTGTTCATAAAAGATCTGATGTTAACACCTTATTTAACACTAGAAACAAATTCAGTGTTGTGATTTGGCCAAAGTTGGAGACCTAGTCTTGCTGACTCTCGAGGCTCTATTCTCCACTACCTGATTCTCACAAAAAGTCAGCAAATACAATAGGGAGCTGGTGATATTTATGTCAATCATATCATTATTCCCAGATTTTCTTCATTAGCATTACCAAATGTTTCACTCAACTGTTTTCCTTCCATCTTTCCCAAGACAACAATTTCCTTTTCCTTGGCTAATGAAGCATCCATAAGTACACTTGGGTCTATCACTAGAGTTTTCTCGAAACTGGCATTTTAAGATAAGCATACAAATAAAGGGATATGGCTTCAGAGCAAGATATCTTGGCAACATTCAGTTTTTGTCTCATATAAAGGAACATGGCTTCCTTTCAGGAAGCTGTACTATAATACAGAAATCACATCAATTATTAAAGCCTTCTTTTTAGTCTTCATAAATGCTACTTTAAGAAAGACTATTCTCTTATTTTCTCCTCCTAATAGCTCTACAAAACTTTAGCTTGGAACAATTTGTGGAAATGATAGCCACAAAATAGCACTAAATGTGTAGAGACAGTTTAATAAAATATTGTCCATTAGAAAAACTTAATATAACAACTTCATAAGAATAATTTTTAAATGCATGCCAATGCATTATCTAAATAATGGTAAACATTATATGTGTTCTCAGTTTATTACTTTTGTACCCTGATGGCTCTAAAATATCTAACAAGACATCTTTATTTCCTTTGAAAAAATAACCTTTAGAAGAGGCAAAAATATATTATTATTTTAAAAATTAATATTAATTTATAGATGGCAAATGTAACCTCCCATCATCTTGTTCCCTCAGATGACAGTGATAAAATAGAATGAATTGGTGATGTTGAAGATTTGCAAAGAAAGCAGTTTGACTTCATATCCAAATGTTTCATGACATGTTAAATAAAATATGAACTGTTTCGTCCTTACTAATAATGGAAATTGATTAGAACCTGGCTTAGCTAACACTGCTCCAGATAGATTACTCTTTTTGAAGTAGAAAGAAAACATCAATTCAAATTCACATTTTTTCTATCCCACAACCTTTCCCCTTCATTGCCCCATTCCCAGAGTGCCAGTTTAAAGCATAGATTCTTGAATAATTTTATGTGGACAGCATCACCACTATATCCACTTTTCAGAGAGATATTAATATGCCAAAATGTGAATTTAGTCACAATTATGACGTAGAGTTCTACTTGAAACTGGGTAAAGGTAAGATAATCTTTTGCTCAGCTATTACTTCCCATTTACTACCTTAATTCAATGATCAATCCTAACAGTGGAAGTACTCACATCTCTACCACCTTCCACCAAGTGCATGGATTATAATGAAAGCAGCAGAAGAAAAATATGTAGCAGGATTTATAATCCAGCCAAATTACAAAGAAACATTTTCTTGGAAAATAATTTCCTTATTTGTTAAAATCTGTTCTTCCTTAATGAATTTCACCACAGAAGGTAGTAAAAATAATAACACTTAGACCTATCCAGTAATGTCAGTTCAGCCTAATACTTTCTTTGGCATTTTTGTATAATTTACTCTGATGTTTAAATGAATCACGTAGAAATCTTACATTTTCCGAGTTCTGGCCCCACCTGGTATGCCTCCTAACCAAGACAGTGACTAGCTGGCTGTTTTGTGGATACATATCTAACATGTCTTGGTGCAGAGCAAAAGTAGTGAGGTGTACAAATCCATGTCTTCTGGATTCTCTTTCTGCTTCAGAATGTTACATCTGACCTTTGGCTTGAAAAAAAAAATATGCCTGCGTTCAAAACTAGCATCTAAGGTCCAAGGCACCTGCTTCTGTTCTTCATGATCCTACATACAGTAGTTTCTTCACCATGATCACAAACCCTCCTCTACCTCCATGTTCCTTTAGGGCATATTAGGAAATTTAGGGTCCCTGCACACCACATGCTGGCCATGAGAAACAAAGGTCACCTAAATTGCTTTCTCCTAACAAAACCACTGAATGATATCCTTGCACGATTTTGAAAATGAATTTTTCTTTGAAAATTTTCCTAAAAGCTTACAGCCAGTATTACCATTAGCTCCTGTATCATCAGGGATTTCATGCCTTGTCCTTTCTCCCTTTCTACAGTATAATAAATGGATTTGTCATTTTCATTCCTTTCTCATCATGTTCTCTTTATTCCTTTCTTGGGCAAATAGTAAAACTATTATGCCAGCTGGCCAGACTTGAAAATCCTTTATTTTCCCGAAAATGTCTGACTTTCAAGTTTCTTGTCTATTTTTCAGGAGGTTGGAAACTGAATATTTACCTTTTTTTTCCCAGGCCTCTCTCCACTCAGAGGCTGACTAGGAGGGCATCAACACCAAAAGGCAGAAATAAAAATACAGGAATATATTTAAATTCACTGTCTTATTACATAGTTTTATATCCTCTTTTTTTTTTATTTTTTTAATGTTTATTTTTGAGAGAGAGAGACAGAGAGAAAGGGAGAGAGACAGAATGTGAGCAGGGGAGGGGCAGAGAGAGGGAGACACAGAATCCAAAACAGCTCCAGGCTCTGAGCTGTGAGCACAGGGCCTAACACAGGGCTCAAACCCACAAGCTGTGAGATATGACCTGAGCCAAAGTCAGACGCTTAACCCTGAGCCACCAGGTGCCCCTATGTCCTTTTAAAGTGTATAAAAGTAAGAGAGCATCAGTCATGATAATGTCTTCCCATCCTTTATATTTACAAAAGTTTGGTTACAAAAACAAGCTCCTACAAAAGGTCCTATGTGAGATGTTAGAGGGAGTTTTATGGGTTTAGCATCTTTTTGTGATTCTTGCTTCTAAAATTGTGTTTACTGGTTGAGAATATTACACTTGAAGTTATTAATTTCTTTACAACAAAGCTGGCACCCAAAGGAATATATATACAGAACAAAAAGTTGATTGGGTTTTAGATTTTGGCCAAATCACAAGCAAACTGTAGCTAGATATTGGACTTATACCAAAGAGTACCTAGGGATGACAAGCAATATTAAGAAAAAGGGCTTCAGACAATAAATTTCATATATAAATTAAAAAAAAAACTTGAAAAAAAAAATAAAAAGGGCCTCATGGGTATCATAGTTAAGAGCTAATAAGTGTCTATTAAAATCAAAATCTTAAGCCAGTAGAGATAAGTAAAATAGTTTATAAAAATAAACAATATTAATATTAATTAAAGCATGATACTCTGATGTTTTGGTCATCTGGATCTTGTTCTCTGGGTCTCAGGCAAAATGTCCAGCTTTACATAGTTATTTACATGAGCCTAAAGGTGTCAACTTCTGGAGAATTTCCAAGAATTCACAATTTAATGTCTCCACCCAGAACATGCTTTCATTGTATGAGGATGGCTTGTGTCTCTTAAATAAATGGTTGTGACTCTAAAGACCAACCTGTCTGAGTTTTGTTCAGATATTGGAACTTCTTTCCATAGAAGTTTGCAGGCTGTCTTTCTCTGATTTCTCTTCCAGTGTATCAGGTCATTAAGTGCTTTACAAAGTTCCGTTTCAGAATTACATTTGTTCCTTCTAACTTTCCTGAAGATGGAGTATAATTTGAATAGTATGACTTCTAAGTAGCAAGAATTTGTAATTCTCCAACACTAGTCACTCGTTATTGGTGCTTGTTTCACTGGAGAGATAGACTGAAAACCCACAGATTGGGAATGAAGTAATATTTTTGCTAATATTAAATCCGTAACACTTTATTAAGTAAAATTGTGAAACTAAGCAAACATGGTAGAAATATATTTAAAGTTCTTTGCAGGGTTTACTTTATGAAACTCATTCGAATGTGTTCAAAGTTACCCTAAGACTGGGCCACTTGTCCATACCCCATCTTTACAGTTTACCAGGATAATGGTGATGACAGATGAGACACAAAACATATATTCTTCAGCATTTTAGTACCTTTGCCCCTCACTACAATGTTAGTTTAGTGTACTAGTTGTCCTTGCCATGATAGAAAATTTAATATAAAATCATTTCAAGTTTTTGGGGGAGTGCAAGTGGCTGATCTGAAAGTGCCATGGTCAGGGCACCTGGGTGGCTTAGTCAGTTGAGTGTCAGACTTCAGCTCAGGTCAGGATGTCAGGGTTTGTGAGTTCAAGCCCCACATAGGGCTCTCTGCTGTCAGCCTATCAGTGCAGAGGCCGCTTCAGATCCTCTGTCCCCTTTCTCTGCTCCTTCCCCTCTTGCACTCTCCCAAAAATAAATTAAATATTTAACAACAATAAAAAAAAAACTGAAAGTGCCATAAATTATTATCATGTCATATAAAACCACATTTCTCCCACTATTTTTTTTAGTTGTGTACCAGCTACTGGCATTATGTAATAGCTTTTTTAAACTTCTTTAAAGAATTGGCTTCTTGTAGTGTTAAGGGGACCAAGATCTTAATTAAAGCTCCTGTCTTTCGTAATGATTACCTAAAACATTTTCCTTTGCCTTTAAATTATTGCTTTGTGTTCAGACTTCTAATTTATAATGACTATATACTTCAAAAGTATCAGGGCAGAAAGAGTTCTTTAATCTATCAGATATTCTGATTTGGAATTCCTGGTGATATCAAGAATGTTTGCTGTTTCCAAAGCATAACAAAAATCACATACTATATGCAAAACATGTCTGCTACTACAATAAATGTTAGCTCTCTTATCTCCACTCATTTGCCAAGATCTAGGGTATGCAATGTGTTCTGCCATCTGGGCTGATTTGGTTTCTAGTAAAAGGGGTCATATACTATGGATAAGTTGAATTGTTTTGATAATCCTGAAATTTTCCTGTTCTTATCATAAGACTCATTAAAAGACAATAGTATATCTTAGTATACTAAGATATGTTTTCTCCAGGACAGTATAAAAATAAATATGTTTGGAGCATGGACAACAATCCTTGGCAGAATCCAGCAGTTATTTGTTTTCTCTTATTCTGATTATGGAAATAAAGTCCCTTGATTTAAAGGATTACATTAATACTTGGAAATGTGTGAAGAGGTAACAAAATGTTATAGGAGATAAACCTATTATTGATAAATATATGAGATTTTAAGTGAACAACAAAGATTGCTCAGCATGAGGAACCATCAAGTTTAAAGGAAAATCTGAGTCCTGATTCATAGAATCTTCCATTATTTAAACTGAAGCTGTTATTGATATGAAACAGAGTGAGTAGGCTTTTCCCACGAATAAAAAGAAATGTTATAATAAACTATTGGTGTCCACTGATTTCCATGAAGTTGAGTCAGAATACCACAGACTCGTTTAGATCACTTATTCATGAATGGATGGGAAGTTATCGAAGACCTCACTTTAAATCATAAAATGTTTGCTTCCGCTTAGGGGTTCAATCACTGATAACCTGGTTAAATTATACATATACGTAGTGACTCGAGAAAAGTAATGAGCCCTTTGCTTGCATTGGTGAAAAATCTAATTATCTCTTGACCAGAATGAAAAAAAAAATTAATGGTGTGACGTCTGTCATAATTGAAAGATTTGCATTATTTGAATATGTCCTGGGATAAGCCATACCCTTAGTTTTGACAAAGTGTAACTTTTCCTTAAAGCATCATTTTCCTTTTGAGCTTATTAAAGATATGGAATGAATTTTTGACATCACATTATCAATAAAACATAAGAGGTGATCCATGTGTAGGATAAAAGAATCCTAGGAATATTTAAGATGATTAAGTTGGAGACTTGTGAAAACTGGTGAATGTCTTAGTAAACCTGTAAGTCATAATACTGCAGGTAAATTTTAGACCTTCCCAGGAAAAGGCCAACCAGTATTTAATTAACTTCATAAGGAGGACATTAAAAAATAAAAGCAGAGTGCAAATATACAGTTGTAAAATGTGTAGACTTGAAGATGAAATATTACTTGGTTCATTATCATGGAAAACAAGAGATTACAATTATGAACAAATCAGTATCTTTTTCTGTGTGTTTTGTGCCTTAAAGAAAAAGAGTATGACAATGATTGGTACAAATGCAAGTTGTTTGTTTGTTTATTTGTGTGTTTGTTTTTCTACTAGACCTTGAATGATTGGTTTGTTCCTTCTTTGCTTCTCATTTTGGGGGAAAATGTGTGAGTTGGGTAAGAATATGTATGAGATGATCTAAACTTTAATATATTTAGCAACAATAAGTCTGTTAATATCAGCAGAATATTTGCACCATAAAAAAATCTATGAATTGGAGAGCTTCAATTTTTCCTTTAGAACAAGCAAACTAGTAGGTCATTATTCGAATTACCTATGACCTGATTATGAATTACAGAGTCCTTGGTTTATCTAAAGAAAGAGGTGTCCATTTAAACAGATAATTCCATTTACAAAATAAATCTATGCCTATTAAGTTATCAGTGTGATTTCACAAGAGAAAAATATCCTTTGGTTGGAAGCACACTGGTAAGATTTATTGGCTGATGAATGGGTAACATCTGAAGTTTGTTATAAAAAAATTTCAACTTTCTGAGTAGTCATTATTTCCTAGGGTGAGATTGTGTGATAGTGGCAGAATTTAAGGTTAATATATTATACTACATGATATTAATAAAAAAAACTTATATGATTGTTCCTTAACATTTACAGCAAGTTCTCCTGGAGAGTTTAAGAGAAAACTGAATTAAGTGTTTGGTCCCCTTTCAAAGTCCTGCATCATTTACCCACATTATTAATAAACTTCATACTTTAAAAAAATTTCCTTTGTCAAAATACACTCTAAAAAGCGTCTTTGTAAAGTAGTTTCAATTTTTTTTGGAAGTTTGTTCAAAAAAATTTTTAAAGAAAAACCTTTTAGATTGTGTCCATTTTTTTTTTTGTTCTAAGACACTTCTCAAATGAATAATTGTGTTCACATAAAAAATTTCCCCAAGTGGACTCTGTAATTTTGAAATTTTGAAATTTAGAAAGATAGTTGACCAAAGGCAAAGCTTGTCCTATAAAGATGCCAATGTGACAAGCCTTTTGGGACTTGTTGGCCCTTGGTACTGAGTCAAAAGACAGATTTATTGTGTCTATTTTTATCTTCTTGTCTATGAACTTTCTCTTATAAACTCACAACAGAAAATGAAAAGGACAGTCCAAGAGATAAATGATGATGCTGTAGTAAAAGGACAGATTTTTACTGACCTGAAGTCCAAGGAAAGGTTTTCAAAATTGATGAGATAAGCAGGAGATTACTTTAAAAACATTTCTTTTGTTTCTAGGAGACAAAATTATCTCAGAATTGGGGAACTTGATAAAGGAAATAGGTTCTCAGACTCAAAGTGGGACCGTACTTCACCATCCCAGTCAGGAAGAGACTCCAAGCAAGAGAGTTATGGGGACTTTTCATAAGAGAGTTAAGTTTTAATAACCATTTTAGCAAGACCTCCAGGTTGTCTATGTTCAACTACTCAATAGTAGTTAAATTAGCATAATAAATAAATAAATAAATAAATAAATAAATAAATAAATACCTGATCAGGTTGTGCTGAATGTATTAATTTACAGCATCAAGGGAGAACTACACCTTGGTGGTCTTAATAATGATTCAAAATAGGGAGATTAGGAAAAAATATTAATGAGGTTTTGGGGTATGAGTTCAGTGGATTTAACATAGGTCATCCAAGGCAGGGAACTGGTTGGTGAAATTTGTAACACAGTAGTTTAGAATTGGTTGACATGTAAAGATGTAGGTCTTAAGCCTAAGAAAATCATGATGTTCATTTCTCAGATAGCAAGTGTGAAAGCTACTTATTTTGTAGAGAACAACAATAATAATGGCAAAACTGCTTAGCAAAATGTGATAACATTTAATTAAAGATTTTTAAAAATTCCATAATTGATAAAGCAATATTACCTTCTTTCTAATGTATATTTATTAAATGATGTATTAATGCTACATTTTATTTTACATGAGTTCAGCCATTCAGCCTCATGATTCTTGGAACTTTGTAAAAGTAAAATATGACCAAATCAGTTTGTGCAGCTTGACTCTAATATATCTTTCATAAGAGATGTAAAGAAAATGTCTGTTGTGTGATCCAAAAAATTTATTCTTATCAGCTTGACAATTGTAAGGAATTTCTACTGAAATTTTCTTGTTATTTCAATATCAGCTAAAAAGAGTTAATTTTTGTATTATCTTTTTTATGACATTTTCAATGGAATAGAATAGCTATTGCTTCTTAATAAGCTCTGACATTCTCCATCTTTCTTCTAATTTGTTTTAAAGGCCATCTAAATAATAGTTCTCTGTTTCTTGTATTCAAAATGGAAATGTACTATAATATATACTAACTTTTAGATTTTATATTATCAAAAATACATCTGACTTCTTGTCTAATTTAATAATTCTTGGTTAGTCAATATCTGAGAAACAACCCAAATAATATTTGAATAAATTACACTGTGTCCTATCCTTGTGACCCACATCTCTGTAATGATTCAAATACTTATATGCTTCTCTTGACTGTCACGCTGTTGACATTTCAGATTTCCATGAGAGCAATATGTCAAAAGATATTTAGGGTGAATGAAAAGTTGAATATCCAAAGCAAATATCTGAAATAATTTATCTACATTATAATGTCATACTATTATATTTCTGAAGGCATCAGACTATAGGATTTTATTCAATTATTTTTTTTAACTATAATTATTTTCATCTGTTTGGTTTCCTTGAAACATAATTAACATTAATTTTTAAAAATTCCTTAGAACATAAAAATATGTAAATTTTGTATATTTAAGGACCCTACCATTTTTATCTGAATGATAAAAATGCATAAGAAGACATAGATTTAAGTTTTGTTTGCTGTTTGATTTATGATGGTTTTAAAGATATATAATAGTATTATTTAGTTGTTCTATTTATTATAAACAATGGTTACAAGTGACATATTTTTGTATTTTAAATGTTAATAATTGAATATTGAAAGAAAATTTCAATTAATACATCATGACAAATGTAATTTTTGTTTTATAAGACTATTCTTCCAATAAAATGGAAACTCCCAGCTGAGGCAAAAAGGGAAAAAAATGCTTGTAGAAATACTTCTTTTGCTATTATTTGCTTCATGCTTGTAATCCCATAGCTTCTTAAAAGTGAAAGTGATAAATTACTATCAGTCTATGGCAGGTTTTTGATATGTCCCTTTGTACATGAGAAACTAAGTTGAGACCACCTGAACTCATTTCTCTTGGGATTTTGAGCAACCATAAAAAATGGTTTTGTTTTGGACTTGGTAGGGCTCAGAAATGAAAATGCCATTATGTTGAGGACAGCACATCAATCTAATTTGCTACCTGGATCTCCAATCTCATCCTTTTCCAGTTGAGACTATGTTACAATATACAAGATAATATCAGTGTTACTTCATACTTGAGTAGCGTTTTCTAAATGACTTTTATATTTTATTAACAGAATTGGGACATTAAAAGTGATTTACTAATTCATATGGCTACTAATGAATTTATCTAAAATTGCAGAAACAAAAGGATTGCAGTATATAGATGCTGTGGTGTTTTGTGAGTACAGTTGATATACCAGCCAAGATGACACCAAGGACATCCCCAAAAGGTAAGGAATAGGTAGAAACAAAAGGTACTATTATGTTTTGTTTAAAAACATGAAAAAGAAAGTCTTTGATTGAGTAGCAATCTTATGTAAAGGTGAGAAAAAATATTGTTCTCTTGATTTCTGTTATATCATTATCATAAAATACAGATTTCCTAGTTCATAGGAAAGGGGACATATCTATTTCCTGCACTGAGAGAAAGAAACCCTCATGCACCGTTAGTGGGAATACAAACTGGTGCAACCACTGTGGGAAACAATGTGGAGGTTCTTCAAAAAACTAAAATTAGAACTACCGTATGATTCAGTAATCACACTACTGGGTATTTACCCAAAGAAGACAAAATCATTAATTCTAAGGGATACATGCACCCTTTATGGAAGCAACCTAAGTGTCCATCAATAGATGAATGGATAAAGAAGAGGTGGTATGTATGTGCATGTATGAATATATACACAAAATGGAATATTATTCAGCCATAAAGAAGAATGAAATCTTTGCCATTTACAACAACATGGTTGAATCTAGAGAGTACCATATGATTTCATCATATATAGAATTTGGCGGGGGGGGGGGGGGAGAAATAAACCGCAAAACAGACTCTTAATTGTAGAGAACAGATGGTTACCAAAGGGGAGATGGGTGGGGGGATGGGTTAACTAGGTAAAGGGGATTAAAGGTACACTCATCACTGTGTTGCTTAGTTGGTTAAGTGTCTGAATCTTGATTTCAGCTCAGGTCATGATCTCATTGTTTATGAGATCGAGCCCTGCGTTGGCCTCTGCACTGATAGCAGGGAGCCTGCTTGGGATTCTCTCTCTCTCTCTTGCTCTGACACTCCCCCACTCACACTCTATCTCTCAAAATAAATAAATTTTAAAAAAGAAATGTAATCATATTATATTAATTTAATAAGAATTGCAACTTTGAGAAATTGATACATAAAATTCTTTTTTTTTTTTTATTTTTTTTTCAACGTTTATTTATTTTTGGGACAGAGAGAGACAGAGCATGAACGGGGGAGGGGCAGAAAGAGAGGGAGACACAGAATCGGAAACAGGCTCCAGGCTCTGAGCCATCAGCCCAGAGCCTGTCACGGGGCTCGAACTCACGGACCGCGAGATCGTGACCTGGCTGAAGTCGGACGCTTAACCGGCTGCGCCACCCAGGCGCCCCTGATACATAAAATTCTTCTTAGAAAAGAAATCTCAGATTTGGTAAGAAATGTACCATAATCTCTTTTTCAATTTATCTAGACATTTCGTAGGTTGCTTGTCATGCATGAATATAAATGTTTGTCTTAATATATTTATCTAGATGTATTTAATGAATCTGATGTTATTAAATGTTCACACACACACAAACACAAATGGATCTAAAATTGCATTAATCTGCCAACATTTTTTTTTTCTGCTGGATGAATTTCTATATTGTAGGCAAGAGTTCTGTTTAATCTGAGATACCTAAAGTCTTCAGACTTTCATGCAAAATTCTGCGTGTGTACATGTATATCACGAAATCTATAAAAGATAATAAACCAGTAATAGTCTTAGAATCAGTAATCTCTAAACTAATTTCATTATTTTGTAGCTGCTATTATTAAAATGACTTGGCTATCCATTCTAGAATATGGATATGAGGGGAAAGAACTGCTTAAATTGGCTGAAGAGTACAGAGGTTTCTTAGAGAGCATTGTTCCTAGGAAATGCTCTAGGAATGCTTCGGTCACCTGAATCTCAGTTCTTTATATTCATCATGGTTCCCTCAAAAGACAGCACACTCGACCTGTGTTTTTAAAAACTTAATTGAAGTAACTATTTATAGTGTTGTGGATGAATTAAGTGGTTTCTTTTTTTTTTTTTTAATTTTTTTTCAACGTTTTATTTATTTTTGGGACAGAGAGAGACAGAGCATGAACGGGGGAGGGGCAGAGAGAGAGGGAGACACAGAATCTGAAACAGGCTCCAGGCTCTGAGCCATCAGCCCAGAGCCTAACGCGGGGCTCGAACTCACGGACCGCGAGATCGTGACCTGGCTGAAGTCGGACGCTTAACCGACTGCGCCACCCAGGCGCCCCTAATTAAGTGGTTTCATAAGAGGTTTCAAGCCACTCAGGGATTAGTAACAGCCAGAAACTATTTCCAAAACTGAATCCCAGTGTGAATTTAGTCACCTATCAGAAGCTATAGTTCTAGAGGGATGCAGCTACTTTAAGACCCACATGATATGATATATACACATATATATGTGTGTGTATGTATATATATATTTGTAGCAACATGATATTATGCTAAGTGAAACAAGTCAGACATAAAGACAAATAGACAACAGAATTTTACTTACATGTGAAATCTAAAGGATAAAATAAAGAACAAAAACAGAAACAGAAACAAAACAAACTGATGAATGCCAGAGGTGAGGGATGTGTAGAGATGAGTGAAATAGGTGAGGGGGATTAAGAGATACAAACCTCTACTTATGAAATAAGTCATCAGGACGCCTGGGTGGCTTAGTCAGTTGAGTGTCCAACTTCATCTCAGGTCATGATCTCACAGCTCTTGGGTTTGAGCCCCGTGTTAAACCCCACATTGAACACCATGTCAAGCCTCAAGTCGGGCTTTGTGCTGACAGCATAGACCTTGCTTCAGATTCTCTGTATCCCTCTCTCTCTCTGCCCCTGTCCTGTTCAATCTCCCTCTCAAAAATAAACATTTAACAAAATGTTTTTAATTAAAAAAAATTAAAATAAGTCATCAAGATGAAAAGTATAATAGAGGGAATATAGTCAATAATATCATAATAATGTTTATGCTAATAAATGGTGACTACATTTATCGTGGTGAGCCTTGAGTAATGCATAAAATTATCAAATCACTATGCTGTACACCTAAAACTAATATACTATTGTCTGTCAACTGTACTTAAATTTAAAAAAAAAAAGAAAGAAAGAAAGAAAATATATGACCATTTGGTTACTTCCTGAAAAAAAATGATCATGCCTACATGAGGAGACCATCACAAAATTCTAATAGTTGAGGCTCAAAGAGCTTTCAGGTGTGTGAACATATCCATGTACTGAGAGAGTGATGCACCTCAACTGTATGGGGACAGAAGCTCCAGTGCTTTGGACTCTTTCAGACCTCAACCTACATATTTCTTCATCTGGCTATTAATTAGTACCCTTTATCATATCCTTTAATAAACTTCTAAACATAGGTAAGTGTTTACCTGAATTCTGTGAGACACTCTAACAATTAGTCAAATTCAAAGGGGAGGAGGTCATGGGAACCTTCAATTTGTAGCAAAGTCCAGACAAAAGTTGTAGGTAACCTTAAGACCTATTACTTACGATCAGCATCTGTAGTGGGGAGCAGTTTCATGGGACTGAGCCCTCATGTCCAGGTGGATAATGTCAGAATTGAATTAAATCATAGGGCACCCAGGTGGTATTGCAGAGAATTGCCTGTGGAACTTCTTGAAGAAGAAAAAAAACAGAAGTCACTGAAGTGAAATGTTCTATGTGAAAGTAAAGGAGGAACACGGCAGGAGAGCCGTAGGTCCTTCCAATACAAAACCCAGGAATCTGCATATTACAAAAATACCAAGTTGAATTTCTGCATTTAAAAGTTTGGAAAATTAAAGAGACACACCTGAAACACCTCCAGTAAAAGAGGTACACTTTGTCTATCTTTGTTTAATCAAAAGATTTTAACAAAGCTTTCCCAAACAATGAGTTCTTTACTCCCTAAGATGAATTACACACTCTTCTTAGAACCTGTCTCATACTGCTGGAGCTTTTCAAATAGCAGGATTTTCTTTCTCTTATTCTTACAACTTGCATGAGAAAGTATCTTTAACACCATTGTTAAATTAGGTTTCTGCTGTCTGTATTTTATCTTATAAAATGATTATAAACTTTGATAAAACACTAGTATCAACTATGATTCCATTAAAAGTGTCCTAATTTCATAATACAGTTTTCAAAAAGTAATATTGTGACTTTCATTTAAATGCATCAAATATGGGTATTGAAGAGGGCATCTTTTGGGATGAGCACTGGGTGTTGTATGGAAATCAATTTGACAATAAATTTCATATATTAAAATGAATGAATAAATAAATAAATAAATAAATAAATAAATAAAGATATGTTAGTTATTTTATTTAGTTCAATAAATGAAGGAACCAATAAGGTGTGAAAACTAGTCCAAAGAACATTTGACAACTTAGTTTAACAAAGAATATTAGGAAAAGATTTTTGGATTATATACAAAACTGGTTATTGTCCAACAGGGTCATAAATTAGAATCCTTAATTATTATTCGTCCCAATGGATGAAAAATACTTCCATCTCTACTGGCCAATAATCTACAAGTTAACTTCTTTCCTTATAGAGTTGTGTAATAGACAATTAACACTTCAATCCCAGCACTCTGCTGACAAGACACTTAGCATTTTGTTTTCCTATTTATGAACTATGAATAATTTTTCTGACACTAATACCACCCTAGTATAAATGTCAAGTCAGGAGCACCTATAATAATATTTGGGGGCACTTTATAATTATTTGGATACTGTAACTAAGTTAAAATTCCACTAGATGAAATTTATTTAGAGATATATTTAATTAGGATACATATATTCATCTATTCTTATATTAGAAGTTGTAATGGAAAAAATCACAAGAGGGAAATGAAGATGAAATATCAGTAATTAAATTTAAAAAATAAAATTTATATCCCTGTGATTGTAAAAGATCTTGAAGCACTAAGTGGAGATGGGAACCTCACTGTGACTATAAAGGTAAAGAAGTGTAAAAGACAACATTGGTATCAACAATCTCCTAATACTGATATTTGTTTAAATAATTGCCATGCACCCAAACACAGTAACACAACAAAGAAATAAAAATATCATGTGGTAAATTAATGTCATAGTGTGTAGCTGAACACTAAAGAAAATTCTAAATGTAGAAGCCAGAAAAACTTTCTGAATCCAGTAGAATTTGAAATGAGACTTGTACAATAAAATTTAGATTGTAAGAGAAATTCTGGAAGGCAGTACAACGAAAGAGACAGAAATAATTCATGTCTACATTCACTCCCAAATATTATTCAAATGTCAATTCTATACTAGGTAGGTGTCTATCTGTCTATCAGGGTATGCCGTGTCATATTGATATTAAGGGTTTCTGTATTGTGTGTATCTATACACACAATATGCACACGCATACTTACACATTCATGTTTATAATATACACCCATACCCTGATCAGAATTACATTCTAACATGTTTATTAAATAGTATCTTTAAAACACTCCGGAAGAAGCCACAACAATCTTTTCATTCAGCTATACTTATTTCTGATCAACACTATGTATTTTTTTGATGGACATAATCAATGTTAGAAATTAATTGTTGTTAGTGAAGTGGTGTTTAAATTAAGCCTTTCAGTTAGAAGTGTTGTGTAGATCCATCTATCCTTACCCAAAGAGTATATTAGGATTTGATGAGCCCATTATTTATATTCTTTGAGGTGACGCTTAACATTTAAACCTGAAATAGTACTGCATTTGCCACTGACTAGAGGATTATTGATAGTTACCTTTGATTGTATGCTTAATTGACCATCACAAATAGTATACTGTTTAATTTGATTCTGTTGCACCTTCTATGCAATGAGTTGATGGAAGTAACGAAAATGGCACAGAGTCTTGCAAGTGAATGCTAAATTGTTTCGGATTTTATTTGTTTAGGTTTTGCTAACTGATAATAGGTAAATGACAATTTGATTTGGGGCTTATTTTCATTGTAGCATATGAAGTTAGGAGATAGAGATATCCTATGTGTGTGTATATATATATATAATCTTTCATTCCCTCTTAGTTTTAACGGATATAGTTATTTATGAAAAATAGTAATATAGTGCCTCTGTCTTATAGCAGTTTACAACAGAATAAAACAATAAATTAACAAGTTGTTATTAGGGTGATGAGTGAAGTTCTTTCTTAAGTGTTCATATTTAAGTTGAAGGATGAGAATGATAACTATATTGCTATCAATATATTGGGAAAATTGGGGAACGATATTCTGTATTTCAGAGAGAGCATGAGAAAGAGAGAAAAAATACTGTAAAGACCTTTAAACAGGAAGAAAACATGACACAATCCAGAGAATGTCAGATGGATTTAAGACAAGAAAAAAGTCAAGAGAATGGAGAGCACACTAAGAGTCAGCAGGTGAATTTGAGAGTTTGGAATTGCAAGGCCTTGCAAGGCTTGTTTAAAATAAGGCACAAAATTAAATATTATTGTAAGTAATATTAAGCATAATCCTGTAAAAATTTCAAGAGAGGCATTCATATGATCTGTTTGGGATATAAAAGGAATTCTCAAGATGATCTGTGAAGAATGAAGGACTAAAGAGAAAATAAGGCAGTAGAGAAACCAATTTAATGGCTAATAGTAATAGTCATTTAGACATTACTAAGGTTGAAGAGGAAGATGGATGCAAATATGTCTTGAGGAGATCATTAACCTAGATGTTGAATTCACCAAGGATGATGATAGAAGTATATAGGAAGATTATGAACCATAAATATTCCTAAGAAGGAGGCCTCTTTTCCCAAAGTATATGGTGTCAGAGAAGTAAATGTCTCCTGCTTATGTGTGTCACTGGGGAAAAAAACATCATCAAAGAGTAGCCACATATCATGTTAAACAAAGGGGTTAAGAGAAGTGTGAGAATTGTGTGAGGATATCTTAGAGTTTTTTAATCAGTGAGGAGGAATTCAGAGGATACAACTGGCAGTTTGTGTAGAGCTAAATATTGGCAAGTGTTCTCAGGTTAATAACAGTACTGAGTAATATGTAGATAACAATTGATTATCAAGGAGACTTACACTTTAAGTAATCCCTAAAGAAAACAATAATACAAGATCTAATGAATTTGATCTTGGTAGAGATGTAGAGTACAGGTTTCCTTGAAGACACTCTGAGTGACCCATTAAAAATTGCATGGAAGGCTCGCACAGGAATGATTTGGGAAAAGATCGTGGAATACCTTAAATGTTGGGGGTAAACTACTTGTTTAATGAAAAGTTGTAGCTTTAATTGGGGGCTTTTTAAAAATCTACCTCATTTTCAGGAATTGCTGGATGTGCAATACAGTAGTACGTCTTTTTACAAATTTTAAAAACAATAGAGAAAGAGATGGAGAGACAAAGAGGCAGGAAGTAGAGGAAAATCCAGTATTATAACTATGGCATTGTGAACTTTGGATGGCCGTATTCAACAATGAGCAAAAACCAAATGTTCCAAAGAAAGAATGATGAAGCAGACACATTGAAAGAAGCAAAATGGAGAGAGAGGACATCATCTCTTCATAGCAGATCTCTAATCTTTGATCCTGTTCCTGAGACCCAGCTCCACTGGCTAGTCTTGCATATTCTTTCATTAAATTTCCTGTTTTTTTTTTTCTTAATAGTTGTTTAAACTGCACTTCTTTAACTTGCAATCATAATAATCTTAATTCCAAAAGTATCACACTGCACTTAAAATGAAATACAAAGCCTTTTTCATGACCTCATGACACCGTCCGGTCCTGTCTTCCTTTCCCAACTCATCTTTTACCAGTATCTTCCTTATTCTTTGTGGCAGAACAGATCATCTTTGCTTTCCAGAGCCTCAAAGTTAGTTTTTGTCCTGGAATCTTCACACTGTTTTTTTTATACTTTGTCTAGAATATTTTGCTTCCAGTCATTTTCTTAGCTGACTTTTTTAGAGAAACTGACTAGGATGTTAGGAGCTTAAAAGGCCTTTTCCTGGCCACCATTGCAGAATAACTTTTACACTATCACTCTACATCACCTTACTCTCTACATTTTAAAATTAAAATTTAAAGTTTATAGTAGTAAAGAAATTTTATGGTTTATATATTATTGTTTCCATGTAACCAAGAGTAGGAAATAGACCATAATAAGCATCAAATGTTTATTGAGTGAATAAATGATATAAACATAAGATATTATGAATTTTTATAGGTATTTAGCAAGAAAATTGCATGATTGTAGTTATTTTAAGAAGTCAAAGAAGTTTTAATGCTCAAAGTATATTATAAAATAGAGGAATTGAAGTCAGATTCATTAAAAACTATTGCAATAATTGAAGCCTCAAGAGATGATGGTCATACATGGAGAATATCAGTAAGACAGAAAATAAAGTAAAATAAAATAAGTAATACATTCCCAAGAAAGAGATGACTAGCTATTAAAAAGCACCTATTTTCTCTGTAGTTTTTAAAAATAATTTTAACGTGTTATTAATAGATAAGAATTTTTTGCTTTAAAGAGATTCATTATATACTCCTTTTAAATAAGAGCATATATATTCTTGGAAGAGAGAAGATAAGAATTTTATGTGTGCATTACTGATGTAAAACAAAGGCATGCTGTGTTGTTCTCCTAGAAAACCTATAGAGTTACAACAAAATTTCAAGTCTGCATGCTTTTGCTTTGAACTCAGCAGACATCAGATGTGCACTGCATTTTAGAAGAGCCATATTTTTATTGAAGAGGTAAACTAGACACTCCTTGTGTAGCCATGTAAGTAAAATGTGGAAGATGTAAAAGTTACTTCAATTAAGGAGTTCAAGGAATTACAAAGCCATTTTGGGTACAGTGAACAGTGAGAAAACAAGTCTATGAGCAAAGTTGGAAAAGAAAACAATAACAAAAAGTTTTGATGCAGGGTTTTGCATTATAGTGGTAGCTGGTTAAAGAGATCAATTAAGAGAGAGTAGCATAAATGAATACTTTTGAAAGTATAAGATTAGAAATCACTGATAATAATTATTAATATCCAAAAATTTATAGCAGCCAACCACCCCTTATTTTTTAGTAGAGAAGTGTTGTGTCCTATGAAGAGTGAACATGGAATCCTTGGAGAAATTTGAGTATCTGTTTGATCACAGAAATGGATGGAGGTGTCCATAGAAAGTGGAGGATTAAGATTAAATATATCATAAGTCCCAAAGAACATAACATCAAGATGCTGGGGTACAACATCTGGGAAATTTTTGACACTTGAGTTCAGATATCTGTTGAAGTCCAATCTGATTCCTTGCCTTTTGTTTTTATCCTTTCAGTAGATCCATGGACTCATTTTGTTTCTCTTTTGGTAATGTTTGATAAAACATCTCATGCTTTTACTCTCTTTCTTACTGCTTCTGAAAAAAAATGCACACATAATTTTGCTTGAAGTTTAGCCATTAGCTATTGCCTGAGTTCTTATTTATGTTTTTAACTTTGACTCAATTGCCCACCAATTTTTGTCCTACTCTCATAAGTATCTGTTAATTCTCCCCCAACATAGATACATACAGACATATATTTTTTAGTTTTTATTTTTTTAATGCTTATTTATTTTTGAGAGAGAGAGAGAGACAGCATGAGCAGGGGACAGGCAAAGAGAGAGGGAGACACAGAATCTGAAGCAGGCTCCAGGCTCTGAGCTGTCAGCACAGAGCCTAGTTTGGGGCTTGAACCCATGAACTGTGAGTGAGATCATGAGCTGAGCCAAAGTTGGACACAACCAAATGGGCCACCCAGGCACCCCATACATATAGATTTAAACCCTTCTGACATTCTCTTAACTAATCTTGTGAATTGTTTTCTTCAGTAACTTGCCTTTTTGAAAACTGAGGGTGTAATACAGACAGAACCCTATTTAAAACTTCTCTCAGATGGTTATTTTCCATATGGTTATTTTCCATGTTTTAGGATATCTCAATTTTATGCTGCCTTTAAGATGTAGGATAAAGAATAGCTAACCATAAAGTTCTTCCTAAATGTCAGACACTGTAACACATGCATTACATGTATTTATTTATTTTTTAAATTTTGACAGCATCCCTGCCAGGTAGATTATATTATTATGCCCTTTTTACTCGTGAGAAGACTGATAAGTGGAAATTTAAATCACATGATAAAGACAAGAGTGAAACTCATGCACACGGTTTCAGAGTCCATTTTTTCCCTCAATATGTTATGTTAACAAATAAGAGACTTAAAAAATAAACACTGAGATTAATACAGACAGAAGTTACCTAAGTCAAGGAAAAAAATGACGGAGGATAAAGTTTGATAAGAGAGCGAACATGCTTGTATCAAAAGCACAAAGAGCATGGCAGGGACAGTCCTTTTACCAAGGCATTATTGACTGCTAAAATACTTAACTAAAATTAGAACAATATTGAAGAAGGAAAACCTTAAGTAACTTATCAGAGTAGCATGGTTTTTTGAATTATCATTAAGAAGTTAATTTGGACTATAGCAGAGAACAAATACCAATCACCACCATGATCACAACAAAATATATATGTTAAAGATGCTGTTGCATAATAAATTCTGGGGGATTATCTACATAAAGAAGTAAGGGGTATTGTTGCATAATTTTAATTATTTTATTTAATAACACTACATGTTTCTACTTATGTGGTAACAGTTAAAAATGGACATGTTTGAGTTTGAGATAAAATTTGATTAAAAATTTAGTTAACATATGTTAAAAGTACACTAGAAAGGAAATGGCAGAAAAGTACAACTTTTTATGAATAGAGTGGAATGAGTTTTGGTTATCAGTTAAAAAATGAGCCTAGTTTTGTCCTAAAGCATCTGATTGTTTTAGAATGTAAAAGAGGACACAGAAAGACAATATTTAAGTAGATACAGAAAATTATAGTTTTCAGAAAGTAAATTATTTGCCTTGCTTTATAGTAACTGAAAATAAGTCTAAAAGCAGCATAAATGTGTGTGTGGTTTTTTTTTTGACAAAGTTTTATGTTCTTATTCATAAAACAACTTAAAAAGCAAGAGGAAGCTTGCAAATTCTTTAATAAACCAAATAATAATTTGGTTTTCTTTCTGAGAAAAGTAATCTCAGTCGTT
Organism: Herpailurus yagouaroundi; assembly: GCF_014898765.1. Classification (NCBI taxonomy): domain Eukaryota; kingdom Metazoa; phylum Chordata; class Mammalia; order Carnivora; family Felidae; genus Herpailurus; species Herpailurus yagouaroundi. The sequence goes on from NW_024412405.1 coordinate 40,355,237, forward strand.
AGTTCTACCTTAACAAGTGTTAGTAATGATACATTTGCTATGATGTGCACAATCTTTTCAGAGAGAAGACTTCATGTCTCACAAGAATGATTACTTACCTTCTGCTGACTTTGCCATGCCCTTGATTGTGAAAGAGCTAAGATTTCTTAAATTGTGTTACTTTCTGTGTTTCTTTAAAATATATTGCCACTTTGATTAAAAAGTAATCAAACTATTTTTTCTCAGTGATTACAATCATGTTTAATTAAGTGACCAAATCTCTGTAGGTAACTCCCTTGACTTTGCCTTCCCAAGATGAAACTCCAAATTTAGAAAGAAAAAAAATAATGAGTGTACCTTTCACTTTTAAATAATTTCTGTCCCATCAAAAAGGTAATCCTAAAGTCTCAGTTTTATTGTTTTGTAGATTACCAACAATTTTATATGTAACCTAGTAATCGGATTCCAATATTTGTTTCTAAAAGTATATTATTCATTTCCCTCCAAATGCTTTCATATTCTTATGAATGAATTGAAAAAAATATTTGACATATGTTTGTTTTATATTCTTATAAAAGTCATGCTTTTAAATTTTGGAAACCATACTTTGACAAATCTGAAACTTTAGGACTTATCATTCAATGGCATTACTTTCATTGAATATAATCATTTTTTCTTTAGAATCAATTTTCCTGAGATGTCCAAGCATCTTTGGGTCAGAACTCCATCTGTTTTTTTTTTTTTTTTAGGCTTTATAATCACCCACTTAGAATATATGCCAACTTCCCTAAGACAATAAGCAAAACAAACAAAAAGAACATGTTTTTACTTATTTTAGAAATAACCCTATACTTTATCAAAGCAAAACAACTAATATCTACAAAGCTTAACTGTATTAATCTTCTGTTGCTGTTGTAACAAATTATTTAATGGTTTAAAACAACACAAAATCGGGGCGCCTGGGTGGCGCAGTCGGTTAAGCGTCCGACTTCAGCCAGGTCACGATCTCGCAGTCCGTGAGTTCGAGCCCCGCGTCAGGCTCTGGGCTGATGGCTCAGAGCCTGGAGCCTGTTTCTGATTCTGTGTCTCCCTCTCTCTCTGCCCCTCCCCCGTTCATGCTCTGTCTCTCTCTGTCCCCAAAATAAATATTGAAAAAAAAATTAAAAAAAAATAAAAAAAATGAAACAACACAAATTCATTTTCTTGATAGGTCAGAATTCCGATGTGGGTCTCATTGAGTTAAAATCTAGGTGTCAGCAGGGCTATGTTCCTTCTGGAGATTGTAGAGTAGAATCCATTTCCTGATCTTTTCCAACTTGTAGAGGTCACACACACTTCTTTCTTCAAATTTTTTTGAATTTTTTTTAATGTTTATTCATTTTTGAGAGAGAGAGAGCACCTGCGCATGCCTAAGTTGGGGAGGGGCAGAGAGAGGAGACACAGAATCTGAAGTAGTCTTCAGGCTCTGAGCTGTTGAACTCACGAACCATGAGATCATGACCTGAGCTGAAGTCAGATGCTTAACTGATTGATCCACCCAGGTACCTCAAGATCACACACATTTCTTGATTCATGATGCCTTTCCTCCATCTTCAAAGCCAACAACAGTGGATCATTTCTTATCATATTTCATTACTTCTCACATTCTATCTGGCTTTTCCACCCCTAAGGATATTTGTGACCATATTAGTCATATCTGGATAATCTGAAATAATCTCCCTATTTATTTTATTTTAATTTTTAAAAAATATTTATTTATTTTTGAGAGAGAGAGACAGACAGACTATGAGCGAGGGAGGAACAGAGAGAGAGGGAGACACACAGAATCCAAAACAGGCTCTAGGCCCTGAGCTGTCAGCACAGAGCCTGACCCAGGGCTCAAAGCCATGGACTGGGAGATCATGACCTGAGCCGAAGTCAGACACTTAACTAATTGAGTCACCCAGGCACCACGTAATCTCCCTATTTTAAATGCAGGTGATTAGTAATCTTAACTCCATCTGCAATAATTCTCCTTTCAACATAACAGATCATATTCACAGACTCTAAGAATTAAGACAGACATCTTTGGAGGGGAGGGGCATTATTCTACATACCACACTAACTAAAATAAGAGGTTGAGTAATTAACTCATACAAAATAAAGGTGTTCTAGAAGTGTATTCCATGGTAAAGTGAAGAAGGTTGGGGCACCTGAGTGGCTCAGTTGGTTAAGCGTCTGACTCTTGATTTCAGCTCAGGTCATGATCTCAAGGTTCCTGAGTTTGAGTAAAGTGGGCCTCCTTGCTAACAGCACAGGATCTGCTTGTGTTCTCCCTCTCTCTCCCTCCCTCTCTCTCTCTCTCTCTGTCTCAAAATAAATAAACAAAGGGGCACCTGGGTGGCTCAGTCAGTTAAGCGTCCGACTTCAGTTCAGGTTGTGATCTCATGGTTCATGAGTTCAAGCACCGCATCAGGCTCTGTGCTGACAGCTCAGACAGAGCCTGGAACCTGCTTCAGATTCTGTGTCTCCCTCTCTCGCTGCCCTTCCTCTGATTGCGCTCTGTCTCTCTCTCAAAAATAAATAAACATTAAAAAGATTCAAATAAATAAACTTTTAAAAAGGAATGCTGATTGATTCATTTTTTTTCATTTACTCACTCAGAAGCAATGTATTATAGCAAAAAAGGCTGGGATGTAGTAGTCATGAAAAAGGAAAGATAGAATTTGCACCCTAATTTATTTCTTATAGGTTGTGTAATAGTGGAGAATGATTTAGTCTTTTTGGGTTCTGTTTTCAGTTTTTTAATCAGAACAACAATGAGGTCAATTAAACCCACTTTAGAGTGTTGCTCTGAGGACTGGGTATGATAATTAATATAAAGCACTCACCAGCTGCTAAGGAAAATTAGTCAACAAATGTCAGGTATTAGCAGTGTAGTATAGTGCCCCCCCAATTTGATTTTTGGTAAGTGGTATTTATTCATTAATTAAATAATTTACTTAATCTTTTATAATTTCAGAAATATTTTAAGCTCCTGCTATGCAAAACTAAAATATATAATATATCACACATAATTTCTAAAATATTAAAATAGCACTGTTTGGTATCACTGAAAAAAAATCCAGCATTGATATTTTATTGCCATTATTACCATTTCTTATTTTATGGTCTTAGGAAATTATTCACACACACAAAAAAGCAAAAATTAGCAGGATCCAATGGGAAAGTTAAGAAGTGTTAAAACTAAAGATCTCTTAATTTTCAGACAACTGAATTCCTTGTGAAGATAGTATTTTATTAGGTCTATTGTGAATTTTTCAAAAAATGAGTTGCCATGGCATCGTGAGTCTCCAAATGCTTTATAGTTTAACACCTCCTACCTTGTATCCATAAATTAGCCTCGGCAAGGACTTTGCTGTGTTGTCAGTACCGTCTTCTAAAATCAAGCGTTCAAATCACTACTGGTATTGTAAATTTACTTGTGGAAAACTAGACCTTATTTTCCACGATGGATAAATTGCAATTTTTAACATATATTTACTAGTTTAAGATGTAGATGTATACAATATATTAACTTGCTCTAAGCTATTATATTATGAGATATAAAGCTTTATTTCTTTTCACAATTTATAACTTAAATAATTTATATTTCCAAAAGTCGACTCTCTATCACAGTTGTTCATTTTAACCACAGAGTAAATGAAATTTTGGTTTTTTACCCTTGTTCAAAGAAAATCTTACAATCTCTAAGGAAGCTGTTTCCCTGAAAGTTGATGTCCAAAGTCCTGAAAAGGGCCAAAACATTTTTTTTTAATTTTAGCAATGTTTGTGAATATTTTATTAATTATTTTAAATGTTTATTAATTTTCAAGAGAGAGAGATAGCATGAGCTGGGGAGGAGCAGAGAGAGAGGACAGAGGATCCAAAGCAAGATCTCCTCTGACAGCGGAGAGCCCAATGTGGGGCTCAAATTCAGGAACTGAGAGATCATGACCCGAGCTGAAGTTGGAGGCTTAACTGACTGAGCCACCTGGTGCCCCTGTTGAGTATTTTAAACAAAATGTTCAAAATAATATTATCTACTTTAAACAGAGTATACTTTGAAATTATTTTATCTTTCCTGATGAATAAACCATGGCTTACCAGATTGCACTATAATGCAATATAATTTGGGAGGCCTCTTAAGCTGCGCAGAGGTATTTTCCTTTATTGAGAAGTTACCAATTATTATTTCTCTATTGTCTCAAAACCTTTTTGATTTGGTTGAAATAGTACAGGTTACTATTCAAATAAACAGGTCTTCAAATAGTCCAATAATAATATGAGGGACAAAGAATAATTTACCTGATATTTATAGGTCTCAATGTTAATTTATTATATACATTTTTTAATGTTTATTTATTTTGAGAGACAGAGATAGTGAGTGGGGGAGGGGCAGAGAGAGAGAATCCTAAGCAGGCTCCATGCTGTCAGCACAGAGCCTGAGGTGGGGCTCGTACCCACGAACCATGAGATCAGCTGAAATATCAGGAGGCAGACATTTAACTTGACTGAACCACCCAGGTGCCCCTATGATATAAAATTTTAATTCAGTATGATCTATTATCTAGGTAAACCTGCCTTAACCTATAGGAAGGGTCTTTGACATCAGTCTCAGTATTCTGTGTTAAAATTCTTTACATGTATAAATCAGTTTTTCAGTGCATGAGGATCTCCTTAATAGGGCAGAGAATCATTACAAGGTTCATCCCAATGGGCAGGGACTGAAATTGATTGTATTGCTAGGGAACCAGTACTAGATTGACTTGGGATTATTTCTACACAAGTTATATGTTTGGAACGTTATGATAAGCAAGACATCCAGTTGTCCCTCTCCTCAAAGACATTAAATCAGACAAGTAATCCTGTAATAAATGAGAACGGAAAGGTAGTCAGTTATCTAATTGGTGAATACTGCCTGATTAAGAAGATTCATATATGCCATATTCAGATATGTGAAATAACTTTTCCTGATTGCCTGGAGGAGTGATTCTTAATGAGGAGCAATTATGCCTTCAGCAGGGAACATTTGGCAGTATCTAGAGACATTTTTGTTTCTCAAGACTGTGGAAATGACTATGCTACTGATTTGATATTGAGCAGATAGAAACCAATGATCCTGCTAAACATCTAACAAAGGATAGGATTCACAGGAATGATGATCCACTCCTGTCAGTAAAGCTTCTTTTGAGAAACCTTGATCAGAACAGATTCAAAGTTTGACATTATTATATTGGTATTCTATTATACCACTCTGATTGTGATATTATGTTGGAATTGGCATAGGCAAGACTGTATTTAATGCATCAGATAAACCAGACACTTGAGTGCCCTGAACTAAAGACGATGAAGACATGGACAATTTTGAAATATATTGGAGCAAAGTACTTAAATATACTTCATGATTAATTAGGTGAGGCCAGAGAGTGAATGAGGTTTGTGAATGTATCAACAGAATGGCTGGTAGCTAAAAGATTCAGGAGAAGAAGCAAATTTTGAGAAGACTTTTAGTAGATTTGAGATCTAACTATCCAATATCCAATTGATATTGAAAATATCCGATAGATATGAATAGAGTTCAAAACAAAAAGATCTGACATGTTTGTTGAATATATAGCTCTTATCATAATGCCTAGCATACAGTATGTGCTCACTGTGTATTAGATGAAATAGTAAATGTAAGAAATACTATTTTATTCTTCATCCCTCTACCTGGAAGAAACAAACCTGAGATTCCACAAACACATTTGGGTACTAGACTATTGGTATTACTTTGCCAAAATTTTCCTAGCTACTCAACTGGCTCAACTCTGATTTTCAGCTGCTTTACAGCAGCTTCTCCTTTCTGGAGAATCTTTAAACATATACTTTCAGGTATTTACCATATTTTGTATAATCTTTATTTAATCTTTAGTCTAATGCTATCAAGATCACCATATTCCTCGACCTTGACCCTGAATCCATCTGCGTTATGACAGTCCTCACTTACACATCAAGGCTGTCACTATAGCACTTTGTAAATGACACTTCTGTATTATAATTGTATGCTTCTTATATACTTATATACTTTTTAGAAATTGGCTTATAAAGACTTTTGTGATGGCAAAGTAAGGAAATCCATTCACAAAAGCAATACAATTCTGGAAAAATATTCAAAATCATATATTTAAGGAGTCTAGAAATTAACCAAGGGCTTGTGATAATGTGAGAAGTGCTTATTCAAGAAAAACTGCTGAACATTGGTAAGAACAACAATTTGTGGCCTTTTAACTTGCTCTATTCACATCTGCTTCTGCCAAGATCCACAATAGTCTTAAATAGCAACAGCCTTATAATTATGGCAGCTGTGAAAATGAGCAGCCCTGTAGTTACTCAAAAGAGCATACAGGAAAGGATCTCCTCAAAAAATTTAGCTATTCTTAAAATAGTTAGAATTAACCATTCTTTCCCCCATGGAAATGTGTTGTCATCCTTGTCAAACAGTAAGTTAAATGTAGATATGAGAGGTTACATCTGGAAATTCTATTCTATTCTATTAATCTGTCTGTTCTTCTGCCCAAATCATACTGTCTTGATTAGTAATGTTAGAAATCGTAAAATGTGAGTCCTGCACCTTTATTCTTCTTTTCAAGACTATTTTGATTATTCTTGGTTCTATGAGTATAGATATGAGTATGAGGATCTGATTGTCATTTTGTAGAAGGCTGTCAGCTGAGATCTTGATAGAAATTGCCTTGAATCTATAGATTCAGTTTTAACAATATTAAGTCTTCTGATTCATATGTATGAAATGACTTTCCATTATGTAGATCTTTAATTACTTTCAACAATGTTTTGTAGTTTTCCATATATAAATTTCCTTGCTTAAATTTATTATTAGTAAACTCTTTTGCATGTTATTGTAAATATAAGCTTTTTCTTAATTTCATTTTTGGAATGTTCATTGCTATTGTGTAAATATACAATCAATTTTTGTATATTGATCTTGTAACATGCAACCTTATTGAACTCAGTTATTATTTCTTGATATTTTTGTGGATTTCCTAGTATTTTACACATATATGTATAATGTATATATGTAAGCACATATGTATGTGTGTGTATATATATACATATATATGTATATGCATATACAATCATGTTATCTGCATATAAAGGTTTGTTTCTCCCTTTACACTCTAGATGGATTTTATTTCATTGTTTTGCCTAATGTCTCAGACTAGAACCTCTCATTCAGTGTTGAAGTGGCAAGAACTGACTTCCCTGTCTTGTTCTTATCTCAGTGAGAAAGCATTCAATCTTTCACTACTAAGTATAATATTTACTGGGTTTGTTTTTTGTTTTTGTGTTTTGTTTTTTTGTAGATGTACTTTATTAGGGTGAGGAAGTTCCCTTCTATTCCTAATTTTTTGAGGGTTTTTATCATAAATTCATGTTGAATATTGTCAAATGAATTTTCTGTACCTATTTACATGAGCATGTAGTTTTTGTCCTTTATCCCATTGACCTAGTATATTATACTAACAGACTTTTGATGTTAAACCAACTTTACATTATCAGGATAAAAGCTACTTGGTCATGATGTATAATCTTACTTATAAAATGTGTTGCTATATTCAATTTGCTAGGATTTCTTTTAAGGATTTTTGCATCTGTATTCATGATCGATACTGATCTGTAGTTTTCTTATGGTAAGAAATCTTTTTCTGGTTCTGGTATCAGGATAATATTGGCCTCTTGAATGAATTGGGAATTGTTCTCTTTTGTTTTTTAGAAGATTTTGTGAACAATTGGTATTCTTTAAAGGTTTGATAAAATGCATAAGTGACGCAACCTTGTCCTGGGTTCTTTGTGGATAAGTTTTAAATGACTAATTCAATCTTTTTATATCTCATAGGTCCTTCAGATCTTCTATTTCTTTTTGAGTTCTTTCCAGGGGTTTCTGTCTTTCTGTACTTGTGTCCATTTCATTTAAATTATTTAATTTGTTAGCCTTGCATTGTTCATAGTATTGTCTTATAATCCTTTTCCTTTTTCTAAGGTCAGTAGTGATATCCTTTCTTTCATTACAGATTTTGGTAATTTGAATTTTCTCCATTGTTTTCTTAATCAGTGTAGTTTTATCAATTTAACTGATCTTTACAAGGAAACATCCTTTGGTTTTATTGATTTTTATATATTCAATTTATTTCCACTACCATCTTTAATATCTCATTCCATCTGCTGTTTTAGGTTTATTGTGCTCTACTTGTTCAGGCTCTTAAGGTGGAAGGTAAGGGTATACTTACGAAATATTTCTTTTTTAAGTATAGGAATTCACAGACATAATTTTTTCCTGCTACAGATGCTGTAGCTGTGATCTTAAGTTTTGGTATATTGTGACACATTTCCATTAATCACCAATCCTAAACTTCTTTCTATAATTGATTTCTAATATATCTGGTTTCAGAATATAATTTGTTTGATTATAATCCTTTTAAATTTATTAGGCCAATTTTATGGGTTAGCATATAGTCTACTCTGGAAAATATTCCATGAACTCTGGATAAGAATGTATCTGATGTTGAGTAGAGTATTCTCTATATATTTGTTAGTGGAATATGGAAAACATAAATGTAGGGCTTTGAAATATCCATTATTACTGATAAGTTGAGTATTTTTTCCTGTAATTCTATCAAGTTTTATATTATGTGTCTTTGGATACTGTTGTTGTTTTATTTTATTTTTTAAATTTCAATTCCACTATAATTACATACAGTGTTGTTAGTTTCAGGTGTACAATATAGTGATTGAACAATTCTATACATTACTCATTGCTCATCATTATAAATGTATTCTTAGTCCCTGTCAGCTATTTCATCCATAATCCCACCTGCCTCCCCTTTGGTAACCATCAGTTTCTATATATTCAGTCTGTTTTTTGCTTGCTTGTTGCTTTTTTGGGGGGAGGATCCTTTCTTTTGTTTCTTAAATCTCACAGATGAGTGAAATCATTTAGTATTTGTCTTACTCTGACTGACTTATTTAATTTAGCATTATACTCACTAGATCCATCCATGTTGTTGCAAATGGCAAAGAATTCATTCTTTTTATGGCAGAAGAATATTCCATTATATGTATATTTCACATCTTTATCCATTCATCTATTGATAGATACTTGGGGTGCTTCCATATTTTAGCTATTGTAAATAATGCTACAATAAACATTAGGGTGCATATATATTTTTTTGAATTAGTGTTTTCATATTCTTTTGGTAAATACCCAGTAGTGGAATTACTGAATCATGTGGTAATTCTATTTTTTAGTTTTTTGAGGAACCTCTGTACTCTCTTCCACAGTGGCTACACCAATTTGCATTCCCACCAACAGTACATGAGGATTTCTTTTTCTCCACATCCTTGCCAACACTTGTTGTTTCTTGTGTCTTTTATTTTGTCATTCTGACATCTGTGAGATGATATCTCATTGTGATTTTGATTTGCATTTTTCTGATGATTAGTAATGTTGAGCATCTTTTCATGTATCTATTGGCCATCTGGATATCTACTTTGGAGAAATGTCTGTTGGTGATTTCTGCCCATTTTAATTGGATTATTTGGGGTGTTGGTATTTCGTTGTATAAGTTGTTTGTATATTTCGATACTACCCTTTTATGGGATATGTAATTTGCAAAAAGCTTCTCCCCTTCTCCCATTCAGTAGGTTATCTTTTAGTTTTGTTGATTGTTTCCTTTGGTGTGGAAAAAAGCTTTATTTTGATGTAGTCCTGATAGGTAATTTTTGCTTTTGTTTCCCTTGCCTTAGGACAAATATCTGGAAAACTGTTGCTACGCCTGATGTCAGAGAAATTACTGCCTATGCTCTCTTCTAGGATTTTATGGTTTTAGGTCTCATTGTTAGGCCTTTAATTCAAGTTTAGTTTTGTATATGGTGTAGGAAAGTGGTCCCGTTTCATTCTTTTGTATGTAGCTTTTCAGTTTTCCCAACATCGTTCATTGAAGAGACTGTATTTTTCCCATTGTGTATTCTTTCCTCCTTTGTCAATGATTAATTGACCATATGATTATCGGCTTATTTCTGGGCTCTCTATTCTGTTCTGTTGATCTATGTGTCTATTTTTGTGCCAGTACCATAATGTTTTGATTACTATAACTTTGTACTATAACTTGAAATCTGGGATTGCAATACCTCCAGTTTTGTTCTCATTTTCCAAGGTTGTTCTGGCTATTCTGGGTTGTTTGTGATTCCATACAAATTTTAGGAGTATTTGTTCTAGTTCTGTGAAAAATGTTGTTGGTATTTAAATCTGTAGATTGCTTTGGGTAGTATGGAAACTTTAACAATAATTGTTCTTCTAATCCATAAGCATGGAATATCTTTACATTTGTTTGTGTCATCTTTAATTTCCTTTAACAATGTTTTATACTTTTTAGATCTTTCAGATCTTTATAGTACAGGTCTTTCAACTTCCTTGGTTAAGTTTATTCCTGGTATTTTATTATTTTTGTGCACTTGTAAGTGGGACTGTTTTCTTAATTTCCCTATCTACTATTTTATTGTTAGTGTATACAAATGCAACAGATTTCTGCATACTGATTTTTATATCCTGAAACCTTACTGAATTCATTTATCAGTTCTAGTAGTTTTTTTTTTTTTATTGGAGTCATCAGGGTTTTGTATAGCATCATGCCATCTGCAAATAGTGAAAATTTTACTTCTTCCTTGCCAACTTGGATGCCATTTATTTCTTTGTCTTGTCTGATTGCTGTAGCTGCAACTTCCAGTACCACATTGAAAAGTGGCAAAAGAGGACATCCTTGTCTTGCTCTGGATCTTAGGGGAAAAGTCTCAGTTTTTCAGCATTGAATGTTATGTTAGCTGTGTGTTTTTTCATATATGGCCTTTATTATGTTAAGATATATTCCCTCAAAACACACTTCATTAAGGGCTGTTATCATGAATGGATGTTGTACTTTGTTAAATCCTTTCTCTGCATCTATTAAAATGATCGTAAGATTTTTATACTTTGTCTTGTTGATGCACTATATCTAACTGTTTGACTTGTGAATATTGTACCATCCTTTATCTTTGATTGTGGTGAATGATTTTTTTCATCGCTTCTCAGCCTTTTGGCTAAGATCAAGTGTGGTGAATGATTTTTTTATGTATTGTTGGATTCGTTTGCTACTATTTTGTGAAAGATTTTTGCATCTATATTGATTGGGGATATTGTACCAAAGTCATGCTGGCCTCAAGAATTCGTTTAGATACTTTCCTTCCTCTGCTGTTTTTTATGGAATAGTTGGAGAAGAATAGGTATTAACTCTTCTTTAAATGTTTGGTAGAATTCACCTATGAAGACTTCTGGTCCTGGCCTTTTGCTTGCTTGGAGTTTTTTGATTACTGATTCAATTTCATTGCTGGTACCTGGTCTGTTCAAATTTTCTATTTATTCCTGATTCAGCCTGGGGAGGTTATGTTATTAGGAATTTATCCATTTCTTCCAGGTTGTCCAATTTGTTGGCATATAATTTTTCATAATACTCTCTTATAATCCTTCGTAGTTCTATAGTGTGGGTTGTTATTTCGTGTCTTTTATTTCTGATTTTGTTCATTTGAATTCTCTCTCTCTCTCTCTCTCTTTCTTTGATGATTCTAGCTAAAGTTTTATCAATTGTGTTTATGTTTTCATGTATTTCAGGTCTTTCCAGACTTTTTCTTGTGGTTGATTTCTAGTTTCATAATGATATGATTGGAAAAAAAGTGCATGGTATGATTTCAGTCAAATTCATGGTATGACTTTGTTGAGGCTTGTTTTATGGCCTAATATGTGATCTGTTCTGGAGAATGTTCCATGTGCATTTGAAAAGAATGTGTATTCCACTGTTTTAGGATGGAATGTTCTAAGTGTATCTGTTAGATCTATTTGGTTCAATGTGTCATTCAAAGTCACTGTTTCTTTGTTGATTTTCTAATTGGGTCATCTATCCTTTGTAAGTTGGATGTGAAAATTCCCTACTATTATTATATTACTATCAATTACTTCCTTTATCTTTGGTTTTAACTGTTTTATGTAAAAAAAAAAACCTTTTATGTATTTGGTCCTTTCATATTGGGTGCATAAATATTTACAATTGTTATACTTTCTTGTTGAATTATTCCCTGTATGATTATATAGTGCCCTTTATTGTCTTTTGTATCAGTCTTTGTTTTGAAGTATATTTTGTCCTATATAAGTATTGCTACTCTGGCTTTCTTTTCACTTCCATTTGCTTGATAAATGTTTTTCTATTCCTTAATTTTCAACTACATGTGTCTTTAGGTCTGAAATGAGTCTCTCTTGTAGGCAGCATACAGATGGGGCTTGCTTTTCTTACACATTTGGTAACCCTATCTATGTCTTTTGATTGGAGTGTTTACCCATTCACATTCAAATTAATTATTGATAGGTATGCATTTATTGCCATTTTGTTACTTGCTTTATGGTTGTTTTTGTAGTTCTTCTATGTACCTTTTTTGCTTTCTTCACTCACAGTTTGCTGGCCTTCTTTAGTGATATATTTGGATTATTTTTCTCTATTTTTTTGCATATCTACTGCCAATTACTGATTTGTGGTGACCATTAGGTTTATATATTACATGTGATACATAAAGAAGTCTATATTAAGTTGATGGCCGCTTAAGTTTGACCTCATTCAAAAAATACTAAATTTTTACTCCTCCCTCCCTCCATGTTTTAGCTGTATGGTGCCATACTCTACATCCTTTTGTTTTGAATATCCTTTGACTAATTTTTAAAGATATAGTTAAATTTACAGCTTTTTTGCTTCCTACGTTTCTTACTCCTATTTATGGTCTTTCCTTTCCACTCAAGGGGTCCCCTTTAACATTTCTTGTAGGGCTGGGTTAGTGGTGATGAATTCCTTTAACTTTTGTTTGGAAATTCCTCTCTTCTCCTGTTCTTAATGATAGCCTTGCTGAGCGGAGCTTCTTGGTTGTGGGTTTGTTTTTTGTTTGTTTCAGAACTTTGAATATATCATGCTACTTTCTTTGGCCTGTAAAGGTTTTGCTGAAAAATCAGCTGATAGCCTTATGATGTTTCCTTTATATGAAATGGTTTCCTTTTGTCTTGCTGCTTTTATGTTTACTTATTTTTGAGGCAGAGAGAGAGGATCTGAAGCGGGCTCCTCACTGACAGCAGAGAGCCTGATCTGGGGCTCAAACTCACAAACCACTGCAATCATGACCTGAGCCAAAGTCAAATGCTTAATTGACTGAGCCCCCCAGATGCTCCTTCTCTTGCTGCTTCTAAAATTCTCTCATTTTGCTATATTTTGCCACTTTAACACTATGTATCTTGGTGTGGACCTCCTTGAGTTGATTTTTTTCAAGGCTCCCTGTGGCTCCTGCATCTGGATTTCTGTTTTCTTCCAAGATTCAGGAACTTTTCAGCTATTATTTCTTTAAATAAAACTTCTGCCTTTTCTCTTTCTTCCCTCTGGGATTCCTATAACGTAAATGCTATTATACTTGATGGTGTTCCTGAGTTTCCTTAATCTATTTTCACTTTATCTAGTGTATTTTTTATTTCAGTTATTGAGTTCTCCATCTCTCTTTTTTTTTAATTGTTTTCTGTCTCATTGTTGGGGCCTTGCTGAGGTCCTCTACTTCTTTCTCAAGTGCAATGAATATCTTTATGACTGTTATTTTTAATTATTTTTCAGACATATTACTTATCTCCATTTTGTTTAGCTTTATTCCTGTGATTTTGTCCTGTTCTTTCATTTGGAAAATATTTCTTTGTCTCCTCATTTTGTCTAACTCTTTGTGTCTGTTTCTATATATTGAGAAAGTTAGCTACATCTCCTGCTTATTAAGTAGTGGTGTTTTGAAGAAGAGGTCCTGTAGTGCCCTGCAATGCAATGTCACCTGTTCACCAGAACCTAGCACTTCATGGGTATCTTCTGTGTGTGTTGCCTGCACCCTGCTATTGTGGCTGAACCAAGTTGGCCTTCAGTCCAGTTGTCTGCAATGGCTTTGCCTTTTGTTGGCAGCATTTGATACCTGTATTGTTAGTCGGCCAGTCTGGGGCCACATTGTCCTTGAGTTGAGTCAGACCAGGCCATTTGCTAAAGATATGGTAACACCAAATTCAGGGTACTTTCACTGTGCTGTCCTGAGAAGCTTTCATTGGTGGGTGGAGCCTGCGGTCAGACCAGATATCTGCTCCCAACCCACTTTTGGGGCAACAGTCAGAATAGTGTATGTGGTTATCTTTCCCTCCTCAGGACAGGAGTCACTTTGGAGGGGTGCTGGCCTCTGATGAGGCTGCTTGCACACTGCCAGTCTTGTCTTGGCTGCTTTGCATGGGCTCCTAGTCTGGCTGGAGGGGGTGGGTCCATAGAATAGCCAGGGGGTTGGTCTGCTGTTAGCAAGCTAGGTGGAGAATGTTTGTGCTTTGCTGGCTCCCTCAGGTGTCTGCCTATGTAGGCTGGGGGGCAGTGAGGGGAAATGATGCCCACCAGCTTCCCTGTTCCTTCAGAATTTTCCCAAAGACTCTCACTTCCCCAGCAGATGCTCTGCGACTAGCAAACAAATCTTCCTCCAGAACACCGCAGGCACCCTGCAAACTGCTGCCTTCATGCTGCATCTAGCATGGCTGCCTTTTGTGCTGTCTCTTTAAGGGCAGGGACTCATTTTCCCCTTGCCCTTAGGATCTACCAAAGTGGGTCTGGCTGATCTTCGAAGTTCTAGGTGTCAAGCCCCACCGAGTTCAAGAACCCACAATGACAGACCCTTCTGGCTTTCAAAGACAAATGTTATAAGGATTTTTCTTCCCAGTGCTGGTCCCCAGTGCCCAGGGTGCCTGATATGGGGTCTGTTCCTCTCCTTTCTCTGTGTCCATGAAACCCCTCTCTCCTAAGGATAGTCATGTGGGTTAGTTTTGTTCTCAATCTTTGCCCTTTGATGTGGCCTTTCCCCTACATTTATCTGTGGAGAATCTGGTCTGCCAGACTTTGGGTCATTTCTGGGGTTATTTACACTGATGTGGGTGTTATCTAGGTATATCCATGGAAGAAGGTGAGCCAAGGATCCTCTTTCTCTGCCATCTTTTCCATAAGTCAACAGGATCCTTTTTTTTTTTTTTTAATGCATATGTTGTTTGTGGTTTTTAAGTCTTCCTGATGAATTAACCCATTTATCATTATAAAATGTCTGTTTCTAATAAAATTTTTTTAAGTTTTAAATTTCAGATGTTTGTATAGCCAATCCAGCTTTCTTATTGTTCCCCTTCATGTGATCTTTTTTTCATCCTTTTACTTTCAACTTATTTGTATTTTCAATCTACAGTGTTTTCTATAGATAATACATTGTTGCATCTTCTTTTTTATTCAATCTGACTAGTTTTATCATATCTTTGTATTGTTTTTTTCTGTTCACATTAAATGTTATCATTGATATATTTGGATTTAAGTTTGATGTTTTCCTTTAAGTTTTTAAAGTAAAATGCCTTTTGGCCTACATTTCTCTTTAACTGATTTCATTATTAGGTTTTTGTTTTGTTTTGTTTTGTTTTTGCATTAAGTGAATATTTTTTAGGTCATGCTTAAATTCCTTTAATTTTTTTCACTATATTATTTGAGTTATTTTGTTAGCTGTTCTAGCTCTTAACATAAATCATAGATTATCAGATTTAATTTCAGGTTTATACTACCTCATTTCCAGATAAATATAGAATTGTTACTCTATCTACCTCTATTCCCTCTTTTCCCTTTTTGTGAAAATTTTGTTACACATTATGATATACATACATATATGTATGTATATATATACATATACATATACATATACATATATATATGTATATATATCTCACAATCACAATACAGTGTTGTAATTATCACATTTAAAAATTTTATATTATGAAGAACCTGAGGGATGGAGGAAGGAGAATAGACATATATTTATAGGTTTTGCTATGTTAATTTCCTTATTTACCGACCCTATTGTCAAATATATTTTATTTCTCTTTGTTATAGGCCCAATAATGCATTGGCATACATATTATTTTACACAATTGTTTTTCAAATTAGTTAAGAGAAGAAATGAGAAATATATACATTTACCTGTATTTAATTTTGGCCTGAGAATTTCCTTTAGTGTTTTTTCTAAGGCAATTTATTGGCAAGAAATTTTCTCAATTTTTATTTATCTGAGAATATTTTTATTTTACCTTCATTTATGAAAGGTGGTTTTGTTGATTACACTATTCTGGTTAACAAGTCTTGTATTTTGTTGTTATTGTTTTCTTTTAACAATTCATTTAGTTTTTATCCCACTGACTCAGGTCTACATTGTTTCTGATGAGAAGATCGCTGTTAATCTTATTGAAGTTACCTAATGACAATAAGTCATTTATTTATTTTCCTGTTGCTTTCAAAAATTTCTCATATCTTTGTCTTCCAACATTTTTAATATGATATATGTAGGTATGGATCTCTTTGTCATTTATTCTACTGGAATTCTGGAGCTTCTTCAATGTATATGTAGATTAATGTTTCTCAAAATTTGAGAAGTTTTCGGTCATTTTTCCAACTGTTTTTTTTTTCCCATTCTTTCTCTCCTTCTAGTATGCCTATTACACATATGCTGATAAAGCCACATTTCCCTGAGAGTATTCATTTGGTTTCACTATTTTTGTGTTTTGTTTTGTTTTTCAGTTATTCAGACTGCATGATAGGTCTTCATCTATATTCAGGTTACCCAGTTCTTACTTCTGCCAGCTCACAGGTACAGTTGAGCTCCAATACTTACATTTTTTAGTGAAAATATTATACTTTTCAACTCCAGAATTTCCCATTTTGAAAAAAGAATTTCTTTTTAATGATAGTTTTTGAGAAACATTGTCATTAATGCTTTCCTGTGTACTTTTTTTAAACATGTTTTTTTAGTTCTTTGGATATATTTATAACAGCTGCTTTGAAGTTTTTCAGTGCTAGGCCCAGCCACTGTGCTGTGTCACAGAAAGTTTCTGTTGCTGGTTTTGTTTGTGGGTTTCTTTTTCCATTTTAAAATATTTCCTTGTACACTTCAAACTTAAATGTGAATGTTGTGGTACATGAATTATATCTTGAAGGAAAAAGAAATTAAGAGTTAAAAAATTAAGTTTTTTAGAATTAGAACATCAGTCTAGGTTTTTCATGGTAAAGTGGTAAAATCCTTTTTGTAAAAATCTTATTTATTTAAGTTTATTTTTTATTTTGAGAGAGAGGGCAAGCAGAGAGGGACAGAGAGAGAGAGGGAGACAGAATCCCAAGCAGGCTCCATGCTATCAGCGCAGAGTCTGATGCGGAGCGTAAATCACTAACTGTGAGATCATGACCTGAGCCAAATTGAGAGTCAGATGATGCTTAATGACTTGAGCACCCAGGCGCCCCAGTAGATCTTAGTTTTCTAATACATGCTATTTTGGGAAGTTATTTTAGCTACTCAGTCTTTCTTGTTTATTTTGAGTTGTAAGATAGAAATGAATTTGTCAAAATTCAGAGTGTTGTGAATAGAAATATATGGGTATGGGATTTTTTTTTGGAATTTCTAGCAACAGGAATAAACCCCTTGCTAGAAATAATTTTATTATCTACAAAATTAGTATATTTTAATAGATAATCTCAAGTTTTATGCATAACTGTATGTAACTCAACCTGTATGTAACTCAACATAAATAATAATGTTATTCCAATGATTAAGTAGCCAGCTGTAGATTACTTTTTTCCCAAGATATATTTCACTTTTAAGCTCATTTCATTTTCATTATAGTTCTGAAGAAGAAGAAAACAAGAGGTTTTAAAGATACCTGCTTGACTAACACTTGTCTGTTTATCAAATTGAGAAATAAACAGGTAAGTACACAAAGTTTTACATATTGTGTCCAAAAATCATTCAAAGCAACCCTGTGACTCCTCCCTCCCTGAAGTATTTTCTCCCATGTTCTTTCTCAAGCTTTTTAAAAGTTAAGTTTAAAATAATTTCTAAATGCTTTAAAACTCAAAAGAATTTGCATATATAGTACAGAGAGCTTGTTTTTCCCATGCACAAGCTTCCTCTGATGATAGTATCTTGCATAACCATTGTACAGTGTCAGTTTGGTTTAGCTCAGGCTTCCATAGCCATATACAAAGTTGTTGATAATGGAAAGGAAAATGTACAGGTGTTTTGTTGATGCAGTTGAAGCATGATGCTGGCCTTGTAATAAAAATTAGAGTAATTTTAATTTACCTCTCAGGATATATCCATATTTTCATTGGATAATTAGGGCAGCAACAAGGAGAGAATTCAGCAATGAACTAAGAGAGAGAAGAGAGTGATTTAATTTCTAAATTCATTACTTTGGGACAGCTTATTTTCCTCGGCAATAAAATGTGTATAAGTTTCCTTGTCAAGTATCCTTAACATGATTGTTTGGAGGATGAACATTGGTTTAGTGACATACTTGAAATGTTTATAAATTCTAGGATTAATGTTTACAGGAAAGAACTGATGATCATTTGACTCATGTTTCTACACTGCTCTCTTACTTTGTAGCAAATCCATTGAAATAAAGGTAATAATATTTGAATAGTCTTTGTAAACCACTTTATAAATTACTAGTTGAATATGTACAGTAACATCATATGTTATGTATTATAATTCCCACTTCATAGATGGAGGAATAGATTATGTAAGTTTCTCAAGCTCATGAAAACAATGAGTGATGGATCAAAAATTTCAATCAGACCCTTTATTTCTCTAATGCTACTGACAATGGATATGTCACAGAGACAGAATTAGAGCCAGGCAAGTGAAGTAAAGAAGTTGCCTTCAGTAAAAAATTTAATGGGATGCTAAAAACTCGGCAATCAAGATAAATATTTTAATGCAGTATTTTAAGGTAATAATCAATACAAAATATCCATGATTAACAAAATATCAAAATTTGAAATAAAGACACATCTTATGATTGGCTTTTAGTTTTGCCTCAAGTTCCTTACTTATATGTGTCTGCATGGCACTGAATGTGTGGTTTGTATATTGGACTCTGGAGTTGTGAAGCTTGGGCACAAATTCCTGTACTTACTCATGGTATACTCATGATATAATAAGCACATAATCTCACCTCTATAAGCCCAAATGTTCTCACCTATAAAATGTTTATAACATTATTGTTTCCGTGATAGGATTTATAGGAGGATTAAAGAGACAAAGTGCTTGGTACATTTTGTGGCAATTTATAAACATTCAATATATAACATATAGTTTTAGCTCTTATTTATGCTTATAGTTAAATATAGCTTGTGTAGCATATATGAAAATACATAACACAATACATATATGTAAATAAATGCAAGCACATACAGATGCACTACACACACACACACACACACACACACACACACACACACGTATAAAATCTCCAGAAAAACATGATAAAGCAGTGCAACAGCATGAAGATTATTCAAACTATTGGCGGTTTTAAGACCATCTTCCCAGAATCTTGGAAGTGTTTCAAAATAGGAAGATTAGTGAAGGATATTTATTGGGTTTGAGATTAAGGACTGGATGATTTTGAGGATAGCCTGAAAGAGGAAAAAAAGTGCTTGGGATGGTCAGAGTTTGACACAGTATCTTTGGACTGGGAATCACAGAGAAGAATGAGCCTGGATATGAGTCTTGGTGAGCACATGATTAAACCTGACAGGAAAGCTGTTAGTTGTTTTACATACCCATCTCCCAAGAACAGTTATCTCCTACAGCAAGTTCATGTCACTTTTTCTTGTTATTACCATTGCTTAACACAGAGGCAGAAAATATTTTGTTGCCTTCATTTTTCTCTCTTTTTCTCTATATGTAAACATAAACATGTGTCTTTATAAATGTATTATACACACACACAGATAATAAGTAGGCAAAATCTTTTCAGTTGCACTATACAGTAATTTAAATGTGGTACTTACTGCTCCGAGTGAATCTAAAATCATCATCCTAGTGCTTGGGACCCTGGTTAGCAGCCACTGCTCCAGTACTGTTTGGATTCCATCCCCATAGGTGCAGCAACTTCACTGCATAGTTATGCTGTCTTTTCAGATAAGATGACATTTATTGTGCATTATCAAATTTATCCTAAACTTAATTTATTATAACCTGTGATACCTGACATTTTGAAAAATTCATCAAAATACATATACAAACAACTGACTATCTTTGAAACAAAGGGTGGTTTACAAAGTTATTAATGAATGTTTATGTGTGTGCTCTTTGTAGTTAGCTGGTGTATTTCTAGAAAACTACTACTTAGCCTGAATTTTATTGTGTTCTTTTGAGGAATATTCTTAAACTAAAATTAGCTATAATTTTTTTTTCTTAATACTGGCAGCCATGTAACTGAAATAGCAAGTCAGTGACAGGTAGGAAAGACGTAACAAAGCTTGGAACCCAGAGACCAAATTTCAGTCTCTTAACCCTATTTGCAACAGGAACTAATATGTATCTTGTTATTGCTATTGAGCTACAGAACAAAGAGGTTAAAAGATAATACTATCTATGCTATTTTATGGTCTTGCTTTAATAAATTTATATTTTAAAATGGCTTATATTTACATGTTATTAAAACCACAATGAAGTGATGGAAAGAAATCACATAAGTTAAATTAGACGTCTTGGAACTTTTGTAGATTTTTTTTTTTTTTTGAAGACTACTATGCAGCTCTTCTTTGTTAACTGTCATTATCTGAAAGCATGAGAAAGAGTACAAAAGTTCTTACATTACTGTGCCTTTCTTTTAAAATTGCAATTCATAATATTCCCATAATTTGTAAACATAGGCACCTGGAGGGGCATAAATCTTCACCATATCACATAATATAATCATAGCAAAAGAGAGAAATAAATCTTACAACATGACCAAAGATAACAACACTTAAACTAATCCACATAAAATGTTCTTTTAATTTTGATTTTTGTGTTTGTGGTCATGCTGAGAAAAATGATACTGTACTGATGATAGACAAAGCACACACATGAAGAACTTGAGAGAAAGATTAATTTGTTATTGTGTTATTACTAGACGACGATGATCAAATCACACACATAAAACACAACACTCAGAATTTTTATTGATCGAGATATTTCAGAAGCCACTTTTCTAGTTGAACGTAAAGTAATAGGAATTAATTACACGATATCTAGAAAGCGATTTCAATTACTAGAGGAGCAGTACTCTCACAGCATTTGCAATGTTTACTAGTGCTACATAGGCCTATATTTTTAAGTCCTAATTTATTTATTTCTATTCTTGGGGGTTGGGTAAAGGGCAACCATTTCTTTCTTAGGTTGAAGTAATGAGAATTCCTAATAGCACTAAGGAACAAACAGTGAAAAAAGGAGAAAGGAGGAACAAGGAGACAATCTATGTGAGAGGAAAAGAGGGGACAGCGGGCAAATAGAGCTGAAGTCATTAATTTTCTATTCATATATATTTACAGAGCATGTGAGAGGCTATAACCTCAGTATCATAGACTATATCTAGACTATATAATAGCACTATAGTGCATATAAAATAAACAATGCATGTCATCAAGAAAGAATGTCTTGAAGTGTTATTTTTTTCACTTACGGTCTTTTCATATGACATTTAGAAACAGTCACATAACTCAGTAAACCATATTTATCAAATAGCTAATTTTGTTCCACTACCAAGAAAAAGACAGTCCCTAGTATGTATTTTTCTTCAATTTCCTGTAAGAGGTAAGTTCTGGCCACAAAGGATTTTGAGATCCACAAGGGCAAAAAAAAAAAAAAAAAAAATTAGGTTACATTGAACTCATGTTACAGGATTCTAGAGCTAAACCAGGAAATACAAATTTTCCTTGTTGGATTGGAAGGCTGAAGGTGTTACACAGGCCCGTGGGGTCACTTAAATTTAGAATTTATCCTATTTAAATGGATATATTACTTAAATAAGTATAAAATCTGAGTAGTTGTTTGAAAATAGAATTGGATTTGAATGGGAAACAAAAGGAAAAAAAGAAACAATTTAAAAGGAAATTTGAACAGATTACTGAAAGGATGTTTTCCATAAGACATTTCTAGGAAATACAAAGTTGATGTTCCAAAAAGCAGCAATGGTCATAGATATCCTATGGCTTCATTTATATGATCCTCTAGAAAAAGAAAAATTTTAAACAAAAAATCTGGACAGCAATTGCAGGGGCTGAGGATAGGGAAAGGGATGACAGTGTGAGGTAAGGGAACTTCTGGGGGTAATAGAAATATCCTATATTTTCAGTTTGACATTACTGTCAAAACTCAGAGAACTTACAGAAAAGGGTAAACTTTGTTTTATGTAAAAGTATGCATTCATAAAAATTACTTTAAGAACTTTTAAAATGATAGTGAACAAATATTAAACCCTGATTAGTGATACAATCATACACCAAAATATTTGCAAAGTTTACTCCTAGGTAATGTGCATGGTGAGTTGGTAACAGGTGGGAAATGGATGGTACTCTGACTTTTTGCGTTATAAAATTTCAAATTGTTTCATTTTATAATAAGGCTTTATATTATTTAATTTTAAATACAATAAAATAAATGGGGGTAGTAATGACATAATGATAGTTTAACAAATATATTGAAAGTTGAAAGTTGTTGAAACAGTACAGTAGCTTTAACACCATGTGATTGATAGCTAAGGGAACTTAGTCACATAATCACATAACCTTAATGGTTTAGCCAGAAGAATTAAAGTAACATCAACATAGGTGTCTATGGGGGGAGAATGGGTTACAGTCAAGCTCTTCAGCTTTCTCTACCATTTTCCTCCACTCACTCTCAAAAAGATATTGAGAGACTTCAACATTGGTAGCACTTTGATTGCTCATGGATAGAATTATTATTACAAAAAGACAAGTACATGATTGTGGCTTTCTCTCCACTTATTTTTGTTTGTTTGTTTGTTTTATTTTGTTTTTCCATATGGCTAAATCAGTGGGATGAATGGAGTGGGACCTGTTACCATCCATAGATTTTTTTTTTGTTCACATATACATTCTGTTATGCCATGTCTTCAGATCCCAATCTTATGTAGCTCTCTGTGGGTGTTAGTAGATCATTATGTGGAATTATAAGGACAGAAAGTGTGAATTTTGGCATCAGCGTAAAATACATACTTCATCAAGTTTTAACAGTTTGCATTGGAGTATTGGGCCTAAGCTTAGATATAATGGAGTGGTACTTGAAAAAAACATCCATTGTGTTTAAATTGTCTTCAGATATCTCATGAGTAGATATAACTCAACCAATGCAAGAATTAGGTATCACTGGCATCTCTGGCCTTAGTACATGTAATAGTAGCTCAATACTAATCAAACTACATTCATTTCAAGTCATATATTAAGAATCGTTGGTCAGCTTCTGGGTGATAACTCTCTATGACCTATGGATTTGTCAATTGAAATAACAATAGGCAAGGCCAGCCTGATCAAATTATATATTAAAGGTAAAACCTGTGATCTTTTACTTAGATATAGATCTGGAGATTTAGAGGAGTGGTTTTTAACTTTAAGTTGCCATGTGATAATAAAATTCATCACAAAACCACATAAGAAAGGAACTCAGGTAGGGCAAGGGATGAGTTCAAGGGCCAGAAAAATGTTGTAAACAAATTACAAGAACCTTCACTGGTATTATATATATTTTGACAACAAAATTATGAGTCTATTTAAAATCTTCTAAAATCTTCTTTTTTTTTCACTTAAAATAATCAAAATCATTCATATAGACATGGTCTTAGATTAATTTTCTCCCACCTCCATCCCTGCCTTCTCTCATGTCATCCTCTTGATGTTTTTCTAAGATCTAGCCAGATTGATTTTTTTTTCAATTTTCAGGCATACAAAATTTTCTCTTGTTCCAGAAAACTACCCATATTTGCTTTTGTTTTGTTTTGTTTTGTTTTAGATCTCTATTTATAACATTTTTTAGAGAAAGCTTCCTCAGACCTCAATATAATGTAGGTTCTCTTGAATATATTCTCTCATAATGTCATCTGTTTACTTCATAGCACTTACTATAATTATAATTGTATTTGTGATGTATTCTGTTTTGTTTTTTTTAATTTTATTTTTTATTTTTTTAAATTTATATACAAATTAGCATATAGTTTAACAATGCTTTCAGGGGTAGATCCCTTAGTGCCTCTTACCATTTAGCCCATACCCCCTCCCACAACCCCTCCAGTAACCCTCAGTTTGTTCTCCATATTTGTAAGTCTCTTCTGTTTTGTCTCCCTCCCTGTTGTTGTATTATTTTTGTTTCCCTTCCCTTATATTCATCTGTTTTTTCTCAAAGTCCTCATATGAGTGAAGTCATATGATGTTTGTCATTCTCTGACTGACTAATTTCACTTAGCATAACACCCTTCAGTTCTATCAATGTAGTTGCAAATGGCAAGATTTCATTCTTTTTGATTGCCAAGTAATACTCCATATATATATACACACACATATATACACCACACACACACATATACACATATACACCAATGTATACAATGCATTGTATTGTATACAATACACACACACACACACACACACACACACACACACACACACATACACCACATCTTCTTTATCCATTCATCCATCGATGGACATTTGGACTCTTTGAATACATTGGCTAATGTTATAGTGCTGCTATAAACATGGGGGTGCATGTGCCCCTTCAAAACAGCACACCTGTATCCCTTGGATAAATGCCTAGTAGTGCAACTTCTGGGTCGTAGGGTAGTTCTATTTTTAGTTTCTTGAGGAACCTCCATACTGTTTTCCAGAGTGGCTGCACCAGCTTGCATTCCCACCAACAATGCAAAAGAGATCCTCTTTCTCCACATCCTTGCCAACATCTGTTGTTGCCTGAGTTGTTAATGTTAGCCATTCTGACATGTGCAAGGTGGTATCTCATTGTGGTTTTGATTTGTATTTCCCTGATGATGAGTGATGTTGAGCATTTTTTCGTGTGTCGGTTGGCCATCTGGATGTCGTCTTTGGAGAAGTATCTATTCATGTCTTTTGCCCATTTCTTCACTGGATTGTTTATTTTTTGGGTGTTGAGTTTGAAAAGTTCTTTATAGATTTTGGATACTAACCCTTTATTTGATATGTCATTTGCAAATATCTTCTCCCATTCTATCGGTTGCCTTTTAGTTTTGCTGATTGTTTCCTTGGCTGTGCAGAAGCTTTTTATTTTGATGAGATCCCACTAGTTCATTTTTGCTTTTGTTTCCCTTGCCTCTGGAGACGTGTTGAGTAAGAAGTTGCTGTGGCCAAGATCAAACAGGGTTTTGCTTGCTTTCTTTTTGAGGATTTTGAGGGCTTCCTGTCTTACATTTAGGTCTTTCGTCCATTTTGAATTTATTTTTTGTATGGTGTAAGAAAGTGGTCCAAGTTCATTCTTCTGCATGTCGCTGTCCAGTTTTCCCAGCACCACTTGCTGAAGAGACTGTCTTTATTCCATTGGATATTCTTTCCTGCTTTGTCAAAGATGAGTTGGCCATACATTTGTGGGTCCATTTCTGGGTTCTCTATTCTGTTCCATTGATCTGAGTGTCTGTTCTTGTGCCAGTACCATACTGTCTTCATGATTACAGCTTTGTAGTATAGCTTGAAGTCTGGGATTGTGATGCCTCCAGCTTTGGTTTTCTTTCTCAAGATTTCTTTGGCTAGTAGGGGTCTTTACAAATTTTAGGTTCCATACAAATTTTACGATATTTGTTCTAGCTCTGTGAAGAATGCTGGTGTTATTTTGATAGAGATTGCATTGAATATGTAGATTGCTTTGGGTAGTATTGGCATCTTAATGATATTTGTTCTTCCTATCCAGGAGCATGGAATCTTTTTCCATTTTTTTGTGTCTTCTTCAGTTTCTTTCATAAGCTCTCTATGGTTTTCAGTGTATAGATTTTTCACCTGTTTGGTTAGATTTATCCTAGATATTTTATGGGTTTTGGTGCAACTGTAAATGGGATCAATTCCTTGATTTCTCTATCTGTGGTTTCATTGTTAGTGTATAGGAATGCAACCTATTTCTGTGCGTTGATTTTGTACCCTGCAACTTTGCTGAATTCATGAGTCAGTTCTAACAGTTTTTTGGTGGAATCTTTTGGGTTTTCCTTATAGAGTATCATGCCATCTGCGAAGAGTGAATGTTTGACCTCCTCCTGACCGATTTGGATGCCTTTTATTTCTTTGTGTTGTCTGATGGCTGAGACTAAGACTTCCAATACTATGTTGAATAACAGTGGTGACAGTGGACATCCCTGTCTTGTCCCTGTCCTTAGGGGGGAAGCTTTCAGTTTTCCCCCTTTGAGGATTATGTTAGTGTTGGGTCTTTCATATATGACTTATATGATCTCAAGGTGTGATTCTTCTATCCCTACTTTCTTGAGGGTTTTTATCAAGAAACAATGCTGTATTTTGTCAATTGCTTTCTCTGCACCTGAGAGGATCATATCGTTCTTGTCCTTTCTTTTATTGATGTGATGAATCACATTAATTGTTTTGTGGATATTGAACCAGCCCTGCATCCCAGGTATAAATCCCACCTGGTCGTGGTGAATAATTTTTTTAATGCAAATGTTGGAACAGGTTGGCTAATATATTGTTGAGGATTTTTGCATCCATGTTCATCAGGGAAATTGGTCTATAGTTCTCCTTTTTAGTGGGGTCTCTGTCTGGTTTTGGAATCAAGATAATGCTGGCTTCATAGAAAGAGTTTGGAAGTTTTCCTTCCATTTCTTTTTTTTGGAACAGCTTCAAGAGAATAGGTGTTAACTCTTCCTTAAATGTTTGGTAGAATTCCCCTGGAAAGCCACCTGGCCCTGGACTCTTGTTTTTGGGGAGATTTTTGATTACTGATTCGATTTCCTTACTGATTATGGTTCTGTTCAAATTTTCTATTTCTTCCTGTTTCAGTTTTGGTAGTGTATATGTTTCTAGGAATTTGTCCATTTCTTCCAGATTACCCATTTTATTGGCATATAATTGCTCATAATATTCTCTTATTATTGTTTTTATTTCTACTGTGTTGGTTGTGATCTCTCCTCTTTCATTCTTGATTTTATGTATTTGGGTCCTTTCCTTTTTCTTTTTGATCACACTGGTGATCTATCACCACACTGGTGGTTTATCAATTTTGTTAATTCTTTCAAAGAACCACTTTCTGGTTTCATTGATCTGTTCTACTGTTTTTTGGGTTTTGATAGCATTAATTTCTGCTGTAATCTTTATTATTTCCTGTCTTCTGCCAGTTTTGGCTTGTATTTGCTGTTCTTTTTCCAGCTCTTTAAGGCGTAAGGTTAGGTTGTGTATCTGAGATCTTTCTTCCTTCTTTAGGAAGGCCTGAATTGCTATATACTTTCCTGTTATTACCACCTTTGCTGAGGCCCAGAGGTTTTGAGTTGTGGTGTTATCATTTTCATTGACTTCCATATGCTTTTTAATTTCCTTTTAACTTCTTGGTTAGCCCATTCATTCTTTAGTAGGATATCCTTCAGTCTGCAAGTATTTGTTACATTTCCAAATTTTTTCTTCTTGTTGATTTCGAGTCTCATAGCATTGTGGTCTGAAAATATGCACAGTATGATCTCGATCTTTTTTGTACTTACTTAGGGCTGATTTGTGTCCCAGTATATGGTCTGTTGTGGAGAATGTTACAGAGGCACTGGAGAAGAATGTATATTCTGCTGCTTTAGGATGAAATATTCTGAATGTATCTGTTAATCCATCTGGTCCAGTGTATCATTCAAAGCCATTGTTTCCTTGTTGATTTTTTGATTAGATGATCTGTCCATGGCTGTGAGTTGGGTGTTGAAGTCTCCTACTATTATGGTATTATTATCGATGAGTTTCTTTATATTTCTGATTAATTGATTTATATATTTGGGTGCTCTCACATTTGGCACATAAATGTTTACAATTCTTTGGTCTTCTTGGTGGACAGACCTTTTATTATGATATAATGCCCTCTGCATCTCTTGATACAGTCTTTATTTTAAAGTCTAGATTGTCTGATATAAGTATGGCTACTCTGGCTTTCTTTTGTTGATGATTAGCATGACAGATGGTTCTCCATCCCCTTATTTTCAATCTGAAGGTGTCTTTAGGTCTAAAGCGGGTCTCTTGTAAACAGCATATAGATGGGTCTTGTTTTCTTATCCATTCTGTTACCCTATGTCTTTTGATTGGAGCATTGAGTCCATTGACGTTTACAGTGAGTACTGAAAGATATGAATTTATTGCCAATATGATGCTTGTAGAGTTGGAGTTCCTGGTGGTGTTCTCTGGTCCTTTCTAGACTTTGTTGCTTTTGGTCTTTTTTTTTTTTTTTCTTCTTCTTTTTTTCTTTTTCGTCTTTTCTCCCTTCAGAGAGTCCCTCTTAAAATTTCTTGCAGGGCTGGTTTAGTGGTCACAAACTCCTTTAATTTTTGTTTGTCTGGGAAACTTTTAATCTCTCCCCTTCTGTTTTGAAT
Organism: Herpailurus yagouaroundi; assembly: GCF_014898765.1. Classification (NCBI taxonomy): domain Eukaryota; kingdom Metazoa; phylum Chordata; class Mammalia; order Carnivora; family Felidae; genus Herpailurus; species Herpailurus yagouaroundi. Next base: position 40,383,798 of record NW_024412405.1, read on the forward strand.
GACAGCCTTGCTGGATAAAGAATTCTTGGCTGCATGTTTTTCTGATTCAGCATATTGAATATATCCTGCCACTGCTTTCTGGCCTGCCATGTTTCTGTGGATGGGTCTGCTGCAAACCTGATCTGTCTTCCCTTGTAGGTTAGGGACCTATTTTCCTTTGCTGCTTTCATGATTCTCTCCTTGCCTGAGTATTTTGTGAATTTGACTATGACACGCCTTGTTGATGGTCGGTTTTTGTTGATATAATGGGGGTCTTCTGTGCTTCCTGGATTTTGATGTCTTTCCCCAAGGTAGGAAAGTTTTCCGCTATGATTTGCTCACATACCCCTTCCATCCCTATTTCTCTCCTCTCTCTTCCTCTTCTGGGACCCCTATGATTTTGATTTTGTTACTTTTTAATGAGTCACTGATCTCTCTAATTCTCAAATTGTGCTCCTTTTGCCTTAATCTCCCTCTTTTTTTCTGCTTCATTATTCTCTATAATTTTGTCCTCTATATCGCTGATTCTCTGTTCTGCCTCATCCATCTTTGCCGCTGCAGCATCCATCTGTGATTGCAGCTCAGTTATAGCATTTAATTTCATTCTATTTTTTACTTCTTTTATCTCTGCAGAAAGGGATTCTAATCTATTTTCGACTCCAGCTAGTATTCTTACATCCTGACTCTAAATTCTGGTTCAGACATCTTGCTTGTATCTGTGTTGGTTAAGTCCCTGGCTGTTGTTTCTTCATGCTCTTTCTTTTGGGGTGAATTCCTTTTTTCTTTTTTTCTTTTTTTTTTTTTGTCATTTTGAAGGGACAAAAGGAATTAGTGAGGTAGAAAAATTAAAATTAAAAAATATTAAAATTAAAAAATTAAACACACACACTCACACGCACACAAAATCGAAGAAATGATGCTAGATCCTAGGTGTGTTTTGGCCAGGTGTTGAAAGCAGTTTGACAGATTAGAGAAAAAAAAGTGGGGGTGGAGGAAATCGTTTGAGAATTTGAAAAAAATGAATAGACTAAAATGAGATGATGGGAGTAAAATAGAATTTGAAAAAAATACACAAAAGTAAAGAATATAGTAGAAAAAATTAAGGAAAAATATTTTTAATAAAAGTTAAAAATAAAAATGAATTTTTTCTCTTTCTGTATTCAAGAAAAAGAAATGAAAAAGAGAAAAAAGAAAAAAAATGGAAATCATTTGAAAATGTGAAAAAGTGAATACACTGTAGTAGACTAAAATAAAATGATGGAATTAAAATAGAATTTGAAAAAAATTACACAAAAATAAGAAATATGGTAAAAGAATTAAAAACATTTTTAATAAAAATTGAAAATAAAAATGAATTTTTTCTCTTTCTGTATTCAAGAAAAAGAAAATAAGTGAAAAAGAGAAAAAAAAGAAAGAAAATTGAATAGATGGACCTGCTACCAGATTGAAATGGTACTGAAATCACTTTGGTTTCCCCTAGAAGTCAGACTATGAAGTGCTTTATAGTCCATAAACTAAGCAGATGGTGAGACTTGTGTTCTTGAAGAGCGAGGTTGGCCCAGTTGGACAGGGCTCAGTGTAAAGGCTCCATTATCCACTAGATGGTGCTGTTAGCCTACTGGGGTGGGTTGTTGTGGTGCTCATAGGTGCATATGCACATGCACGGGAGCGGTGAAAATGGCGTCACCCAGCTACCCTGGGTGCTCCAGTATCGCAGCTCTGTTCTCCTGGATCAGCAATTGCACACCCATCCTCTGTCTTCAGCTTTTATCCACTCCCCACTTTTTCACTGTCCATGACCAAGCCACAGGCTGTACCTCTCCCGAGTTTTGTCTCAGATGTGGCTGTTTTCCCCGGCCCCTTACTTCTGAAGGACTGTGGCTTTGACCCGTTTCCCCCCTCTGTGGGAGGGTCTCACCGAGCAATGGCCAAATGTCGGCTGTATCCAGGAACGCTTGCTGGACCCTGATGCTACCCGTGCCCCGACACTGGGGCCAGGTGCCAGCCTGCCCCAGAAAAAGTTCGTGAGACAGTGTAGCAGCAGCTTTTCAGGGATTATGGAAAATCACAACACACCTGGCACCAGACTTCACCTTTAAGGACCTTGTTCCTTCACCAGCTAATGTGGCAGTTCTCTGGGGTCTGCTGGGACCAAGTGGCTTCAACAGCCTCTACCAAATGTCCTTCCAACAGTGGAACTGATTTTTTCCATGTGGCCCAAGAACCTCCCGGACCCCACTCTGCTCCTGGGGATTCGCCCTTCCCACCAGAGCACCGCCAAGTATCGAGCTGGGGAGTTGCAGCCTTTGCGCTCCCCTTGTTAAGACTATAGTCTTAATGGAATTTAACCCCTCTCTTTTCTCCTTTCTCCCTTTATAGTTTAGTCCCTGTGGCTGTTTCCAACTTTCCACTTTCTCTCCAGATGCTTTTGGGGAACGGTGCTTTTCCTGTATCTCCTCCCCCCCCCCCCATTTCCGTCCTCTCTCTCGACCTGCAAAAGCACCTCCCTGACCTCTGCGGCTTCTTGCTCCCTAAGTTCACCTCTCCATGCCACGTACCTGCTGAATTCTGTGGTCAAGTTGTGCCAATTGTTGTGTTGATCCTCCAATCAGTTTTCTAGGTGTGCAGAGTGGTTTAGTGTTAATCTGGCTGTATTTCATGGACATGAGACACACAAAACACTTCCATGCTGTTCTGCCTTCTTGGCTTCTCCCTGATGTATTCAGTTTTTAACTATCTTTCTTTTAACTAACTGTAAGCTCTAGAAACTATGAATCTGATTGCTGGCTTTGCTACCACTGAATCCTTAACCACACAATGACTGCTACCTTGTAAGCACCCAGTAAATGTTGAGTGGCTGAATATTCTGTTATTTATGTAAACGCCATTTTCTCGAGAGTAGATATTACCTTGTTATGTGTGTAATTCCAGGAATTCCTAGTGCAGTATTTTACATATTGCTCTTAATATGTGAAAACTGGTAGCAGGTTCAAAGTACACAGCAAATCATCATCAATTAATTAGTACTCATTAAGACCCTCCTAGGTGGTTGACACTGAGTTAATCATTATATTTGTAGATTTCACTTTTCTGTTCTGTAAAATTAAGGTTGTGCTAGGTAATATCAAAGTTTTTTAAAGCACTTGCATTCCTGACTTTTAAACTATTCTGCTTACCTGTCAATGCTAATTCCATTAATTTAGAAAGTGAAAGCCTCTTATACATGATCTTCCTTCAAGGAACTTGTTAAATAGAAGAGTTAAATAGGACAAGGAAATCTCAATTTTGCCATAAAAGGCTTTAACAGTTTCTCAAATTTGAGAAAGAAAATGCCTGAATAATATTGAGAATACAAGTTTGATATTGAAGATAAATATACCGGATACAAGGAGAAGATGGCGGCGTAGGAGGACGCTGGGCTCACCGCGCGTCCTGCTGATCACTTAGATTCCACCTACACCTGCCTAAATAACCTAGAAAACCACCAGAGGATTAGCAGAACGGAGTCGCCGGAGCCAAGCGCAGACGAGAGGCCCACGGAAGAGGGTAGGAAGGGCGGCGAGGCGGTGCGCGCTCCACGGACTGGCGGGAGGGAGCCGGGGCAGAGGGGCGGCTCGCCAGCCAAGCAGAGCCCCTGAGTCTGGCTTCCAAAAAGCGGAGGGGCCTGACGGACTGTGTTCCAACAGCAAGCGCGACTTAACGGCTGGGAGGTCATAAGTTAACAGCTCTGCTCAGAAAGCGGGAAGGCTGGAGGACAAAGGGAAGGAAAGCTGCTGAGCCCCCAGACGACAGAGCTCAGTTTGGTGGGGAACAAAGGCGCTCGCCAGCGCCATCTTCCCCGCCCATCCCACAGCCAAAATCCCAAAGAGAACCAGTTCCTGCCAGGGAACTTGCTCGCTCCGCGCCAACACCCAACTCTGCGCTTCTGCAGAGCCAAACCTCCGGCAGCGGATCTGACTCCCTCCTGCTGCCACAGGGCCCCTCCTGAAGTGGATCACCTAAGGAGAAGCAAGCTAAGCCTGCCCCTCCTGCCCCTGTGCACCTTGCCTACCCACCCCAGCTAAGACGCCAGATCCCCAGCATCACAAGCCTGGCAGTGTGCAAGTAGCCCAGACAGGCCACCCCACCCCACAGTGAATCCCGCCCCTAGGAGAGGGGAAGAGAAGGCACGCACCAGTCTGACTGTGGCCCCAGCGGTGGGCTGGGGGCAGACATCAGGTCTGACTGCGGCTTCGCCCACCAACTCCAGTTATACACCACAGCACAGGGGAAGTGCCCTGCAGGTCCTCACCACGCCAGGGACTATCCAAAATGACCAAGCGGAAGAATTACCCTCAGAAGAATCTCCAGGAAATAACAACAGCTAATGAGCTGATCAAAAAGGATTTAAATAATATAACAGAAAGTGAATTTAGAATAATAGTCATAAAATTAATCACTGGGCTTGAAAACAGTATAGCTGACAGCAGAGAATCTCTTGCTACAGAGATCAAGGGACTAAGGAACAGTCACGAGGAGCTGAAAAACGCTTTAAACGAAATGCATAACAAAATGGAAACCACCACGGCTCGGATTGAAGAGGCAGAGGAGAGAATAGGTGAACTAGAAGATAAAGTTATGGAAAAAGAGGAAGCTGAGAAAAAGAGAGATAAAAAAATCCAGGAGTATGAGGGGAAAATTAGAGAACTAAGTGATACACTAAAAAGAAATAATATACGCATCATTGGTATCCCAGAGGAGGAAGAGAGAGGGAAAGGTGCTGAAGGGGTACTTGAAGAAATAATAGCTGAGAACTTCCCGGAACTGGGGAAGGAAAAAGGCATTGAAATCCAAGAGGCACAGAGAACTCCCTTCAGACGTAACTTGAATCGATCTTCTGCACGACATATCATTGTGAAACTGGCAAAATACAAGGACAAAGAGAAAATTCTGAAAGCAGCAAGGGGTAAACGTGCCCTCCCATATAAAGGGAGACCTATAAGACTCGTGACTGATCTCTCTTTTGAAACTTGGCAGGCCAGAAAGAGTTGGCACGAGATTTTCAGTGTGCTAGACAGAAAAAATATGCAGCCGAGAATCCTTTATCCAGCAAGCCTGTCATTTAGAATAGAAGGAGAGATAAAGGTCTTCCCAAACAAACAAAAACTGAAGGAATTTGTCACCACTAAACCAGCCCTACAAGAGATCCTAAGGGGGACCCTGTGAGACAAAGTACCAGAGACGTCACTACAAGCATAAAACATACAGACATCACAATGACTCTAAACCCACATCTTTCTATAATAACACTGAATGTAAATGGATTAAATGCGCCAACCAAAAGACATAGGGTATCAGAATGGATAAAAAAACAAGACCCATCTATTTGCTGTCTACAAGAGACTCATTTTAGACCTGAGGACACCTTTAGATTGAGAGTGAGGGGATGGAGAACTATTTATCATGCTACTGGAAGCCAAAAGAAAGCTAGAGTAGCCATACTTATATCAGACAAACTAGACTTTAAATTAAAGGCTGTAACAAGAGATGAAGAAGGACATTATATAATAGTGACAGGGTCTATCCATCAGGAAGAGCTAACAATTATAAATGTCTATGCACCGAATACCAGAGCGCCCAAATATATAAAACAATTACTCATAAACACAAGCAGCCTTATTGATAAGAATGTGGTCATTGCAGGGGACTTTAACACCCCACTTACAGAAATGGATAGATCATCTAGACACACAGTCAATAAAGAAACAAGGGCCCTGAAGGAGACATTGGAACAGAGGGACTTGACAGATATATTTAGAACTCTGCATCCCAAAGCAACAGAATATACTTTCTTCTCGAGTGCACATGGAACATTCTCCAAGATAGATCATATACTGGGTCACAAAACAGCCCTTCACAAGTTTACAAGAATTGAAATCATACCATGCATACTTTCAGACCACAATGCTATGAAGCTTGAAATCAACCACAGAAAAAAGTCTGGAAAACCTCCAAAAGCATGGAGGTTAAAGAACACCCTACTAACGAATGAGTGGGTCAACCAGGCAATTCGAGAAGAAATTAAAAAATATATGGAAACAAACGAAAATGAAAATACAACAATCCAAACGCTTTGGGACGCAGCGAAGGCAGTCCTGAGAGGAAAATACAATGCAATCCAGGCCTATCTCCAGAAACAAGAAAAATCCCAAATACAAAATCTAACAGCACACCTAAAGGAAATAGAAGCAGAACAGCAAAGGCAGCCTAAACCCAGCAGAAGAAGAGAAATAATAAAGATCAGAGCAGAAATAAACAATATAGAATCTAAAAAAACTGTAGAGCAGATCAACGAAACCAAAAGTTGGTTTTTTGAAAAAATAAACAAAATTGACAAACCTCTAGCCAGGCTTCTCAAAAAGAAACGGGAGATGACCCAAATAGATAAAATCATGAATGAAAATGGAATGATTACAACCAATCCCTCAGAGATACAAACAATTATCAGGGAATACTATGAAAAATTATATGCCAACAAATTGGACAACCTGGAAGAAATGGACAAATTCCTGAACACCCACACTTTCCAAAACTCAATCAGGAGGAAATAGAAAGCTTGAACAGACCCATCACCAGCGAAGAAATTGAATCGGTTATCAAAAATCTCCCAACAAATAAGAGTCCAGGACCAGATGGCTTCCCAGGGGAGTTCTACCAGACGTTTAAAGCAGAGATAATACCTATCCTTCTCAAGCTATTCCAAGAAATAGAAAGGGAAGGAAAACTTCCAGACTCATTCTATGAAGCCAGTATTACTTTGATTCCTAAACCAGACAGAGACCCAGTAAAAAAAAGAGAACTACAGGCCAATATCCCTGATGAATATGGATGCCAAAATTCTCAATAAGATACTAGCAAATCGAATTCAACGGCATATAAAAAGAATTGTTCACCATGATCAAGTGGGATTCATTCCTGGGATGCAGGGCTGGTTCAACATTCGCAAATCAATCAACGTGATACATCACATTAACAAAAAAAAAGAGAAAAACCATATGATCCTGTCAATCGATGCAGAAAAGGCCTTTGACAAAATCCAGCACCCTTTCTTAATAAAAACCCTTGAGAAAGTCGGGATAGAAGGAACATACTTAAAGATCATCAAAGCCATTTATGAAAAGCGCACAGCTAACATCATCCTCAACGGGGAAAAACTGAGAGCTTTTTCCCTGAGATCAGGAACACGACAGGGATGCCCACTCTCACCGCTGTTGTTTAACATAGTGCTGGAAGTGCTAGCATCAGCAATCAGACAACAAAAGGAAATCAAAGGCATCCAAATTGGCAAAGATGAAGTCAAGCTTTCACTTTTTGCAGATGACATGATATTATACATGGAAAATTCGACAGACTCCACCAAAAGTCTGCTAGAACTGATCCATGAATTCAGCAAAGTTGCAGGATACAAAATCAATGTACAGAAATCAGTTGCATTCTTATACACTAACAATGAAGCAACAGAAAGACAAATAAGGAAACTGATCCCATTCACAATTGCACCAAGAAGCATAAAATACCTAGGAATAAATCTAACCAAAGATGTAAAGGATCTGTATGCTGAAAACTATAGAAAGCTTATGAAGGTAATTGAAGAAGATTTAAAGAAATGGAAAGACATTCCCTGCTCATGGATTGGAAGAATAAATATTGTCAAAATGTCAATACTACCCAAAGCTATCTACACATTCAATGCAATCCCAATCAAAATTGCACCAGCATTCTTCTCGAAACTAGAACAAGCAATCCTAAAATTCATATGGAACCACAAAAGGCCCCGAATAGCCAAAGTAATTTTGAAGAAGAAGACCAAAGCAGGAGGCATCACAATCCCGGACTTTAGCCTCTACTACAGAGCTGTCATCATCAAGACAGCATGGTATTGGCACAAAAACAGACACATAGACCAATGGAATAGAATAGAAACCTCAGAACTAGACCCACAAACGTATGGCCAACTCATCTTTGACAAAGCAGGAAAGAACATCCAATGGAAAAAAGACAGTCTCTTTAACAAATGGTGCTGGGAGAACTGGACAGCAACATGCAGAAGGTTGAAACTAGACCACTTTCTCACACCATTCACAAAAATAAACTCAAAATGGATAAAGGACCTGAATGTGAGACAGGAAACCATCAAAACCCTAGAGGAGAAAGCAGGAAAAGACCTCTCTGACCTCAGCCGTAGCAATCTCTTACTTGACACATCCCCAAAGGCAAGGGAATTAAAAGCAAAAGTGAATTACTGGGACCTTATGAAGATAAAAAGCTTCTGCACAGCAAAGGAAACAACCAACAAAACTAAAAGGCAACCAACGGAATGGGAAAAGATATTTGCAAATGACATATCGGACAAAGGGCTGGTATCCAAAATCTATAAAGAGCTCACCAAACTCCACGCCCGAAAAGCAAATAACCCAGTGAAGAAATGGGCAGAAAACATGAATAGACACTTCTCTAAAGAAGACATCCGGATGGCCAACAGGCACATGAAAAGATGTTCAGCGTCGCTCCTTATCAGGGAAATACAAATCAAAACCACACTCAGATATCACCTCACGCCAGTCAGAGTGGCCAAAATGAACAAATCAGGAGACTATAGATGCTGGAGAGGATGTGGAGAAACGGGAACCCTCTTGCACTGTTGGTGGGAATGCAAATTGGTGCAGCCGCTCTGGAAAGCAGTGTGGAGGTTCCTCAGAAAATTAAAAATAGACCTACCCTATGACCCAGCAATAGCACTGCT